>NW_027187641.1:0-70111 GCF_041381155.1 Argopecten irradians | reverse complement strand
GATGAGGGTGGTTGGGGTATGGGTATGAGATTATGGATGAGGAGGGGGGTTAGTGGGGGATGGGGGGGATGGGGGGGTATATTAGGGGTAGTGGATGAGTCTGATGTTGGTTGGGTGATTGAGGTTAGGGGGTACATGTGGGTTAGGTGATGGGTACTAGTAGGTCTGTCTGATGAATGTGAAGTGAAAAATCGTGAGTCATGGTGTCTGATGAAGGGACAGTGTACACATCGTAGTAGTCATCTGTGATTGATGTATACTTAGTTGTCTGATGATGGAATGTGACAGTGTACACATTCGTACTAGTCATCTGTCTGATGAAGGTGACAGTGTACACATCGTACTAGTCATCTGTCTGATGAAGGTGACAGTGTACACATCGTACTAGTCATCTGTCTGATGAAGGTGACAGTGTACACATCGTACTAGTCATCTGTCTGATGAAGGTGACAGTGTACACATCGTACTAGTCATTTGTCTGATGAAGGTGACAGTGTACACATCGTACTAGTCATCTGTCTGATGAAGGTGACAGGGTACACATCGTACTAGTCATCTGTCTGATGAAGGTGACAGTGTACACATCGTACTAGTCATCTGTCTGATGAAGGTGACAGTGTACACATCGTACTAGTCATCTGTCTGATGAAGGTGACAGTGTACACATCGTACTAGTCATCTGTCTGATGAAGGTGACAGTGTACACATCGTACTAGTCATCTGTCTGATGAAGGTGACAGTGTACACATCGTACTAGTCATCTGTCTGATGAAGGTGAAAGTGAACACATCGTACTAGTCATCTTTCTGATGAAGGTGACAGTGTACACATCGTACAGGTCATCTGTCTGATGAAGGTGACAGTGTACACATCGTACTAGTCATCTGTCTGATGAAGGTGACAGTGTACACACATCGTACTAGTCATCTGTCTGATGATGAAGTGACAGTGTACACATCGTACTAGTCATCCTGTCTGATGAAGGTGACAGTGTACACATCGTACTAGTCATCTGTCTGATGAAGGTGACAGTGTACACATCGTACTAGTCATCTGTCTGATGAAGGTGACAGTGTACACATCGTACTAGTCATCTGTCTGATGAAGGTGACAGTGTACACATCGTACTAGTCATCTGTCTGATGAATGTGACAGTGTACACATCGTACTAGTCATCTGTCTGATGAAGGTGACAGTGTACACATCGTACTAGTCATCTGTCTGATGAAGGTGACAGTGTACACATCGTACTAGTCATCTGTCTGATGAAGGTGACAGTGTACACATCGTACTAGTCATCTGTCTGATGAAGGTGACAGTGTACACATCGTACTAGTCATCTGTCTGATGAAGGTGACAGTGTACACATCGTACTAGTCATCTGTCTGATGAATGTGACAGTGTACACATCGTACTAGTCATCTGTCTGATGAAGGTGACAGTGTACACATCGTACTAGTCATCTGTCTGATGAAGGTGACAGTGTACACATCGTACTAGTCATCTGTCTGATGAAGGTGACAGTGTACACATCGTACAGTTCATCTGTCTGATGAAGGTGACAGTGAACACATCGTACTAGTCATCTGTCTGATGAATGTGACAGTGTACACATCGTACTAGTCATCTGTCTGATGAAGGTGACAGGTACAACATCGTACTAGTCATTTGTCTGATTGAATTGACAAGTATCACAACGTGGTTAGTCATATGTCTGATGAACGTTGACAGTGTACCCATCTTACTACTAGTCATTTGATCTGGTGAAGGGTGACAGTAATACACATCGTGTTAGTCATTTGTCCCTGATGAATGAGACAGTTGTCCACATCGCGCAAGTCACTTGTCTTATAATAAGACAGTGATACACATCGTACTAGTCAATTTGTATTCGGATGGAGATGACAGTGTTACAACATCGTCACAAGTCATTTATCTTATGAAGATGACAGTGTACACATCGTACTATCATCTGTCTGATAAAGGGCCGAACAGTGTACACAACGTACTTAGTCAATTTTGTCTGATTATGGTGACAGTGTACACACATCGTCCTAAGTCATTTGTCTTGATGAAGATGACAGTGTTACACATCGTACTAGTCGTTTGTCTGATGAAGGTGCAACATATATAACACATCCGTATTAACTAGTCATTTGTCTGATGAAGGTTACAGTATACACATCGTACTTAGCCGATCAGTCTGATGAAGGTGACAGTGTACACAGTCGTACTAGTCATCTGTTTGGATGAAGGAGACCATGATATAAAGCTACATCGTATGGTCAATTTTTTGTCTGAAGAAAAGGTGACTGGATACACATTCGTACTAGTCATTTGTCGTGATGAACGGTGACAGTATACACATCGTATTAGTCATATTGTCCGATGAAGGGTTTCAGTATACACAACTACATCCTGCAGTATCTGATGAAGGTGACAGTGTAACAAACATCGTACTAGTCATCTGGCTGATGAAGGTGACAGTGTCCACATCGTAATAGTCATTTGACATTATGAAGGTACCGTATACACATCGAAAAAAGATCAAATTTGTTCAGATAAGGTGACAGTAGAACACATCGCACTAGTCATTTATGACTTAAGAAGGTACAGTATACCACGATCAGCACAAGATCAATCAGAGTCTGAGAATGTTACAGATGTACACATCGTAGTTGGTCATTTTTTTGTCTGAATGAAGGTGACAGTATACACATCGTAGTTAGTCATCTTTTGATGTCTGAAGTAAACGACAACAGGGTACATCATCGTACTAGTCATCTGTCTGATGAAGGTGACAGTGTACACATCGTACTAGTCATCTGTCTGATGAAGGTGACAGTGTACACATCGTACTAGTCATCTGTCTGATGAAGGTGACAGTGTACACATCGTACTAGTCATCTGTCTGATGAAGGTGACAGTGTACACATCGTACTAGTCATTTGTCTGATGAAGGTGACAGTATACACATCGCACTAGTCATTTGTCTGATGAAGGTGGACAGATGTACACATCGTAGTAGGTCATTTTTTTGTCTGAAGAAGTGTGACAGTATACACATCGGTACTAGTCATCTGGTCATTTTTTGTCTGAAGAACGTCACTGGTAAACACATCGTACTAGTCATTCTGTCTGATGAAGGTGACAGTGTACACATCGTACTAGTCATCTGTCTGATGAAGGTGACAGTGTACACATCGTAATAGTCATCTGTCTGATGAAGGTGACAGTGTACACATCGTACTAGTCATCTGTCTGATGAAGGTGACAGTGAACACATCGTACTAGTCATCTGTCTGATGAAGGTGACAGTGTACCCATCATACTAGTCATCTTTGATCAGTCTGATGAAGGTGACAGTGTACACATCGTACTAGTCATCTGTCTGATGAAGGTGACAGTGTACACATCGTACTAGTCATCTGTCTGATGAAGGTGACAGTGTACACATCGTACTAGTCATCTGTCTGATGAAGGTGACAGTGTACACATCGTACTAGTCATCTGTCTGATGAAGGTGACAGTATACACATCGTACTAGTCATCTGTCTGATGAAGGTGACAGTGTAAACGTACTACATCTGTCTGATTGAAGGTGACAGTGTACACATCGTACTAGTCATCTGTCTGATGAAGGTGACAGTGTAACATCTGTCTGATATGTGACAGTTAGTCATCTGTCTGATGAAGGTGACAGTGTACACATCGTACTAGTCATCTGTCTGATGAAGGTGACAGTGTACACATCGTACTAGTCATCTGTCTGATGAAGGTGACAGTGACAGTCGTACAGTCATCGTACTATCGTACTAGTCATTGTCTGATGAAGGTGACAGTGTACACATCGTACTAGTCATCTGTCTGATGAAGGTGACAGTGTACACATCGTACTAGTCATCTGTCTGATGAAGGTGACAGTGTACACATCGTACTAGTCATCTGTCTGATGAAGGTGACAGTGTACACATCGTACTAGTCATCTGTCTGATGAAGGTGACAGTGTACACATCGTACTAGTCATCTGTCTGATGAAGGTGACAGTGTACACATCGTACTAGTCATCTGTCTGATGAAGGTGACAGTGTACACATCGTACTAGTCATCTGTCTGATGAAGGTGACAGTGTACACATCGTACTAGTCATCTGTCTGATGAAGGTGACAGTGTACACATCGTACTAGTCATTTGTCTTATGAAGGTGACAGTATACACATCGTATTAGTGATTTGTCAGATGAAGGTGACAGTGTACACATCGTACTAGTCATTTGTCTGATGAAGGTGACAGTGTACACATCGCACTAGTCATTTGTCTGATGAAGGTGACAGTGTACACATCGCACTAGTCATTTGTCTGATGAAGAGGTGACAGTGTACACATCGTAGTGGTCATTTTTTGTCTGTGAAGAAGGTGACCTGGGTACACATCGTACTAGTCATTGTCTGATAAAGGTGACGAGTGTACACATCATGAACTGGTCATTTGTGTCTGATGAAGGTGACAGTGTACACATCGCACTAGCATTTGTCTTATGAAGATGACAGTGTACATCATCGTACCAGTCATTTGTCTGATGAAGGTGACAGGTAACACATCGTATCTGTCTAGTCACAGCGTACTGTCATCTGTCTGATGAATGGTGGCAGTGTACACATCGTACTAGTCGTCTGTCTGATGAATGTGACAGTGTACACATCGTACTAGTCATCTGTCTGATGAAGGTGACAGTGTACACATCGTACTAGTCGTTTGTCTGATGAAGGTGACAGGGTACACATCGTACTAGTCAGTTGTCTGATGAAGGTGACAGTGTACACATACAACTAGTCATTTGTCTTATTAAGGTGAAGGTAAATATTGTATAAAGTCATTTGAAGGGTAAATAGCGTACACTAGTCTTCGAAGTGTCTCATATATGAATTATGACGACAAGAGCCTTTATATCATTTTGTGTTTGTCATATTTTGTTTTTTCATTTCAAATGTGGTGGTTTGCGCTGACCTAGCATTTATTTGCTATCGAATTTTAATCTACATTAGATAAATATTCTATTAAAGGTAGACTTTTATGATTTAAAGGCATAAAACAACCACTGATGTAGAAGCGTTGGATGAAACTACTTGATTGTTTGTTTTGGTGACATGTAATACAGCAAAATGTGAAAGGTGAATGGACAATAATTACATGCATAGTAGTTATTCTTAATATTATATTCGAAACACTGGAAAATTTATATTCAATTCATATCATTTTTTTCATTAGTATATAATATTGATAATAATGATATAGACACATTAGTTTTCTAGCAGTACTGTTATTTATTTGTGTATACATATCAAACCCACCCACGACATCATCAACAACATAGATATCATCTCTGTTTTCATGAATATTAAATATTTGAAGTTTATTGAGAATTTCATTCGTATCGCAGCAATAGTTAGAGGTGCTGACATCAATTGTGTTCAAAACGGAAATGCCTATTCAATCACAAAATATTAATATTATCGAAAATAATCGACATATGAATATGACATAAATCAGCTTTCTTACAAGCCAATGGTTTATACATATAATAATTCAAAGATACCATACCTGACAAGGAAGCACCGTAGACCTTGAAAACAGTTGATAAACATAGTGGATAATGTGCTTTTGTAGATTTGGTGTTTTCTTTCTCCGTAGAACAGGTGTGTTGGTTTTAATGGACTATTCGTCTCTTATATATTTATTTTTTTTATGAAAATGCTGTCCTCTGATTGGCCAGGACTATACACACCAGAGAATGAAGCTAGCGAATCACTCATCAAGTGTTTGTTGGTAATGACCGGTATACAGAACTGACAAAGGCATTAGTACATTGACCGTAAGTATAGAAGTCCAAGGGACATTGCCAGTGTGAAACAGTGATAAAAACAAAAGGCGTATTTTTTTCTTCCAAAGTCTTATTTTATAAGATAATTTAACGATTACAAAGAGCACAAGTACAATATATATTTTATTTATTGTCTCAAGATCAGATCAGCTGAATACATTTTCGAATATGTGACATTTATGATGATTAGTGCGATGTGTATACTGTAACCGCCATCGTTCTATCAGCAATGAATGTGTGTGTAGTAAAATAATATTTAAGGAATGATTTTTATTTTGTTGTTTACTGGTGTGTAAACTGCATTTGTTGGAAAGATATTTTAAATGTCTGTCCAATTAATGCAGTTTTACACACCAGTACACAACAAAAATATAAATCATTCCTTATATCTACATTTCAATCGACTGCTTCTTTAAATTTAATGTTGCTATAAAATAAAACTTTTTTCAACGTTATACAATTGCTGTAACAGACAGTCTATTGATGGAAACCAGGAAAAACAGGCTCCAATTTTGCGGGAAATGATGTCAGAAAGTACACAAAATATATTTCCACAATAACACCATCTTTTTCATTCCATTAATGCCATATTTCTGAAATATTTTATTTTCTGAAATATAATTCAAGATACATTCAAATTGTTTAATTGGTGAATTAAAAATACAGAAACAATATAGGCCAAATTTGATGCGCATTAACACTACTTCCGGAAGTCAGTGTTCTGGTGTATGTTTTATTACGCGACAACCGACTGCGTTTACACAAATGTAAACGATTTCCCATGTTTGTAATGTTATATTGCTAAGAAAAAACGAAAATGTAAATATAATACCATAAACAATACAATACAGAAATGTTCAGAATATTATCGGAATTGAAGATTAGTTCAATACTCTTTATCTATATTGTGTACTAGTGATATTAACGAATTAGACATAATAAATAATGGCCTCATTGTATGATAAATCATTTAAATGGTATCCCTGGCTACACCAACACAATGTATCGCACACATCTATCATAGAGAATACTATCAACGTGAATATTGTATAGAGACTCTAATGTATAATAATAGACACTGGACACACAATAACACCATTATGTCAGCTCTGACCAAATTATCCACACAGACCAAATGTGTATCAATCCTTCCAATTAAAAAGAGTTTCCATTTCACAAGTACGAGGTGTTAATATTACCTGTGATTAGCGTTTGTTATCCAGACATGCTAGCCTTATTAATTCTATATAATTGGCCTTTAGCAATCTACATACTGTATTAGTACAAGTCTACAATTCACGAGCAATCATTACTGTTTTAAAGTGCATTTTAATGTATCGTACATTTTTTCAGACGAGGTAAACTCTTTGAAGAATTGCACTACATCGAGTTGATAGTTATGGGATGATGAATTCCACGTAGAATAGAACAATAAGAGATTCTATGGGCCAAAACTGGCCCCATTTTACGTGAAATTTTAAATATCTATATAATTCCATCCTATTACCATTTAGTCTGATAAATATCCAAGGTCTACAAATATACTGTTTGGCTTTTAGGAACCGGATCAACTTGACCAAAATTGCCCAAGATTCTTAAGAATTTGGCTGATTTGCATTTTTTTGCACTACTTCTTGACATTGGTCGCATGCAACTAAACAATACCATATTTGCGAATGAGAATCTACATTAGAATTAATGCATGCTGAAGCACTCTGTTTGACGAATGCGGCCCCGAAGTCAAGACTTTAAGAATAAATTAAAAATAAACGAAACGCGAGTTATGTCGGTATAATATAAGGAGGCGGTCAGCATAGAGTATGCGAATTCAATTGATATTATTCATTATTTTTCTTTCTTTTTTCAATTTAAAGGAATGTTTTTATTTAAAAAAAACGTCTCTGTGACACGTTATCGTGCTTCTGTTGTGTGTATCAGTCCGGATATTTAATGAGACATATCGGATCATGTCTATCATGTCATTGGATCAATAGAATCTCATCTATACAATATACCATCAGCGATTTGAGTTAATTTCTATCTTTTCACACGATATACTATAGAGAGAGACAAGCGAATTCTTGTGATAGAGGTGTCTCAGTAAACGTTAATATATATTGTATGTAAATCATCCATTATAATGTAGAACTGGAAAACTGTCTCAGAAACCGGAAACCGGATGACACAACAAGATCCAGTTTCGCACAAGACCGTAATTCTAAGTCACGCTTATCCTAGGATACATATTCACATTTAAAAGGTAGCAATAAAACCATTCATAAAAGGTAAACCATCAGCTGATATGCTTTTTCGGTTTAAATCTGAAATTAAATGCCATTAATGTGACTCTACCGCATCGGAATTTTCCGTCTGGTAATGGAAAATGAACGTAGAGGGATATATTTTGTAGCCGCAGTCATGCATTTTTGCTTAAAGTTGAAAGTAAAAATTCTCAACTCTCTATATACTTTTGTCCAGCAAGATTATGATTCTTATAAAAAAATGTTTCTAGCGATGCATTAATTCAAACACAATAACCAATGCAGACCGAAAACACGGCAATGGTAACCAGCTGGTGACTGATGGTAGTTTCTACTATGGAAATCCTAGTAACGACTACACAATATATTTAATAGCTGCCCTCTCAGATAGGCTTTCCGTAAAATTATGTTTTACAAGGGAATGACCCAAAAACAATTCGGGAAAACAATCGTGTTCCTACCAAATTTTAATTATTCATTTATTTATTTTTACAATTTTCGTATACTGATCATACCATAAAAATTGGTTATAAACTGGAGGTTTTCTGCAGATGTAAGCAGCCATAGAAATACATTTGATATCTAAATCAATTAGGGAGGGGAAAACTTAGGAGATCAAGATTATATAAACATAAAATACTTGTATGCGTATTTAAATAACCACTATCTCAATGATTTTTATATATAGTGATACAACACCCACACAAATATATGCATCATTGTGTACAAGAGGTTGTTGATAATATATTGCACATGTCATGTCAAATTTACGACTTGTATATGGTACATATCTTTAATGATGGTTGTGTTAACATTTGTATTCTTGAATAATGGTCTTTGATTGATCTCAGTACGATATTTTTTTTATTCACATTTTTTTATTGAAAACTGCATTATAAATAATAATATATACAGTGTATATATATTTCTTTCGTAGAAGGACTTTCACACAATTTCCATATGTCATAAATTTTATTTTTACAAACTATACATCCACATCTGTTAATATAAACAATCACAATACATAACCACACACCCAGCTTACTTAATGTAACTAACAGCCGCATTATTTACAAGAAAAAAAAATAACCGGGGAGACAATTCTTTATGGAACAAATACAGAAGAAAACAAACTCTCTTTCACTTAACTTTAGTTCAATTCTAATATGATAAAAAAGCAACATACATGCATATTCGATACAATATCAATTATCAATCACAGGTGACTACAGTCAATGTAAGTTACATTTATACGTGAGTAAGAGAAGCCCTTCCTTACACTTATTAGTACTTCCATGATCATCGGTTTTTTATCTATTATACATAATGAGGTAAAAACGATATAAAGCTAATATATTAATAATCCGAAATAAAAGGCCAAAATAAATTCAAAGTAAAATAGAAAAAGTCATGTATTACACACGCCTGTATTATTGACCAATGAGAATACAATAATCCTGTGGATTTTCTGTCTTGTTATGTATGCTACATCAGAATTATAACAACTCACAGATCCAAGAAGAATAATTGATAATGGAACATGTAAGTCCCAGGGTATGTGATGTTAATGTATCGGAAAAACTGGAAGCAGTGAATACAAAAAGTATAATAAATCTAGTACATGTAAGTATAGTTCCTTAAAAGTCAGTGCACTAAACTTGCTCGAAATTATGGTGGTCAGTGAAATTTAAAGCAGTGATATATACAAGGAAAAGTGGCACAGATGTTCTATATTCTATGTCATTGATGTCGATTCATCGTCAAAACTGCGATAGAGAAGCATACAACGATCTCACACTACACAAGCAATATACCTTTACGTGAAATCCACGTGAAAGTGTCCTTTCATGTGAAATTACTGTAAACAAATTCATGTAAATTTCATAAATAAAATTAAACGTAAAATTGAATTTCACGTTAAATTCGCGTGATATTTTTTCACTTGAAAGTCACTTTTTTGCCCCGGTTTATGTGAAATTCTCTTGACATTTTCATGGGAAATTTAAATATTACCCGTGTAGTTCAAAGGTTAAAGCATAGAAAGATTGGACACGCTCGTGGGTAAAGCCTCCCACAAAGGAATCTTTGGTATAAGACGATGATGCTTGGCTGTACTGATTGAAAATACATAAAAAATGAGCTTCAAACAAAACAGGTAACCAGGGTCGTCCATCCTCCACGTAAGGTACCTTTTAGTTTTGCAGACAAAATAAACACTAAAGAGCTAGATTAACAGATGTTATCACCACTGTTGAAAAAACCAAAAAGAATTG
Source organism: Argopecten irradians (assembly GCF_041381155.1). NCBI lineage: Eukaryota > Metazoa > Mollusca > Bivalvia > Pectinida > Pectinidae > Argopecten > Argopecten irradians. Next base: position 59,696 of record NW_027187641.1, on the reverse strand, counting down.
GTCAACAGTCTAGAAATAGTTGAAAATAAAAGGCATCTCTGCATCTGTGTCCGGACTGCTAAATGACCTAAATGCAGCTATCATAAACAACTGACACATCTTCACAACCCCTGAGACATTACAATGGATCCTAATCACAGCTCCACAACCACCCTTCGAATTCATTACTTCTGATAGATTTGAGTAGGTCGGGTGTCGGCTATGTACTGGATGGATTTCACAGGTTCCCTCTGATGTCTCCTTTTTTTACAGTAGCATAAGGGTTGACCTTGGCATACATCGTCCATTGTATCCCTTCTATCACAATCAATACCTAATCTAACAGGCATAGGAACATACTTAATTATGTTAGGCATTTAAACAATATGTTATTATCTATACAGGAACAAAGTCATCTCACTGTATGAAGCTTTTCCAATCAGCATGTTAATCTACATGTAATGGCATAGAAAAATATGGCTAAAATCAGCATTTATCAGTGGTGATTAAAGAGACAACTTAGAGAAGTTATTTCTGTTACAAACATGTGTAACCACGATGAAAAAAATATGGCATAAATGTATTGTTCTACATTCCTTAGGAAACATATAACAAGAAATATTGACAAATTCGACGAAGTTGTTAAGTATTTTGATTGATACTGTCGAAATTCTAAAACATAACCACTGAGGAATTGATGAAATTATTTTTTTGACACGAAACAGTGCATCTAATAAGGTAAACACATTACTGTAAGAACGATATGTGTAATTCTAGACAAAAGAAATCTTTACTACACCTGCAAGGGCTAGGATTCGGCATACAAGACATCCGAACTCTATGTGTAATGGCTGACAGTAAGCGAGTTTGAAGATTTCACATACATTTCACTTCAGTGGGCTTTTCATGCATATCACAGTAAAACCAAGCTAATCTTATTTCTATTAGAACGGGTTTTTGTTTCCAAGAAATATGTGCAAATTTTAATGTACTCTTCAAAGACTGAAATGTCCCTTTAACATACACGTATGTGTATATAAAATACGATATATACAATGATATGATATTGAAAATATGCCGGACTTCATGAATGACTGCACAAGTTCAAGTACATACAATGTAACAATTTACTTCTTCAAAAAGTCAAATTAAGTATTTAAGGTTTATAAAAAATAAAATCACTTGTACAAGTAAGATTGTGATTATAGACAATTTATATCAGCATGAACAGCGAAAAACTGACACTTAAACACCAAAGAAGGACATTTCCACAAATATTGTCAACGTAAACAACCAGACTGGTGTGCAAAATAACACGAAAATATCATTTTATATTAGAGAAAAAACAAAACAATCCGTAATGGGCCATTTAATTTAGAATGAAGAATGAAAGAAAGAGGAGAGGACCACAAGAATTGAGCCTTCAAACAATCATTGGCAAATTAAACATATCAAACTATAGAAAAAAAAAAGCTTTGGTCCCATAAAAACGAAGTAAAATTGGTCCCAACAAAGATCTGGATTCATGAATTATGTGATATTGTTTAATGTATTAGTAAATGATCAGAAAAATAAAATAAGAGATTATCCATCGGCTGACACCGAGGTACCACTTTGCTTTCTTAAAAACAAGAAAATAACAGAAAAATTCACCTGGCTTAGAACGTATTAAACAATCTTTATTCTTTCTGGATACAATTAAAATAATTTTATTGTCCATAATCGTATTAAAATTTATTATTACAACAAAGACCTCTCACAATTTTATTTAGTAAAATTAGATTCAGTACAGCAAAGCAGACTTTAAAAAATTTCTTTGCTCTTTAAAATGATCGAGAACGGGTTACCACCAGTCGAGGGCTCATATTTTAGAAACGAGGCATTAGCCAAGTTTTAGGGAATATTAACAAAAACTTAGATCATCTTATTGGTTTCGAGACTCTATAAAGAAATTATTTAAAAAATTATAGAGCCACACACGTGATCGGTCAAGAATTTTGTATAAATGATGTACAGCTAAGAAATATGATATCGTTTTTACGAATTTGGACAATAGTTTGATATAGATTTTTATATTTTTTTTTTTTTTTTTTTTTTTTTTTTTTTTTTTTTTTTTTGGACGCAAAAAAGGAACTCTGGCGTACACCTCCAGGAGGGCAAAATTGCATCCATCTCTAGCACAGGCCCCAGGGTTCTTTTGAAATGTTATAAACGTATCTATACTTTGTCTCTGTCATAAGTACGTAACAAAATACTTTTGGTTTGGTTTAATTGGCTCTTGGGATATGGTTTAATTGGCTTCTGTGGGTTTGGTTTAATTAGGCTCGTGGGTTAGGTTTAATTGGCTCGTGGGTTTGGTTTAATTGGCTCGTGGGTTTGGTTTAATTGGCTCGTGGGCAAAACACAATGGTAGCTGTAACAGGTTCTTTCTGGAGTTCTTTTGTATATACAAAACATGATATTGAAAAAGATGTCAATTAAAAAAGAATGTATTGAGAAATTTGAACAATAATGGATGAATTGGAAGGATATTGTTTTAATAGTTAATAATTTATTTTTACACTAACTGTATCATGCAAACACATGTAAAGCCCTCTCCTCTCACACATTCAAGGATGAGGCGCCGGATTAACACGAACCATCAATCCGGGACAGTCCGTGACAATCCAGACGTAAACGCGTAAGGGCGGTGTATGCATTCGGCGGTTTATCCGGGGCCGTCCAGGCATTGGCAACGATGGTCCGGGAAAAAAAAGATTAAAACCTGTTTAATTTTTTCGCCTGACTTCAAAACGAATAGAAACTGTCATTCTTATTTTTTCAAGTTTTTTCTATTTAAAAATCACTTTTCTCTCGTGTTATTTCTCAGGAAATCTTCATCATTAGGATTTCTTCTGGAATGTACTATAAACTAGGTTGCGTTGTTCGCCAAATTCACGTAACAAGAAGTACAAGTCATTAAGACTAAGATGTGTCCTTTTCTCAGAATTATTTTATTTTATACAATAAATACACACTGATATACCGCACATTTCTTAACATAGAAGGAGTGTGCCCTCTGGTGGCCAATGGCTGATAAGTTTTGTTTACACGTATACTCTTAGGATTAGGTCAGATTTGAGGGGTGTTAACTAGGAGGAGGGGGGTCGGGAATCTTTTCTATGTGGTCCAGGTTTTGAACGATTTTTTTTTTATCAAAATAAATACCTATCCCGTCATGGCTACCAGAGGGTCTAAAATTGGCATTGCTGTTTTATAATTTATACAATATAAAGAATAAAAACAGATGAATCAACAAGCAATTGCACTGGAGTCCATCTTTAGGATAAATGCTCAAAATGGATGTTAAATGATGCAAATAGATGACACCACATCATTTCCAAAGCGCTTGTCACATCAGCAATAATGTGGTCCGATGATAGCAAACCAGCATCAGATTGAAGCAGTTTGTTCCATTCTCAAATAATGAGTAAGTGTGGGCTTGACAAATTGGAAGCACCATTTTTTTTCACCCTGACCGTTGACCAATGACATTTCCATGGATACAATAATGGTTGTTTATAAATAATACATGAACACATAGCTGGACCACTGGTAACTTCAAACCAGACCGAGCCAATATTGAAGACTATAGTATCGCGCCGCGGTGAAACACAACAATGAGGCAAGAGCTTGACCTGCTAATTGGCTGTGGCTTGCACAGTCCGTAGCCGATTGTGTTTATCTTCTATTTACTGTGTATTAGCCCAATCAGCGATGTAGTAAGAAACGTTTTTCATAAAAAGATATATTAGGGGTGAAAGTGTTATGAGTTTCTTTAATTTTGCATGGAAATATATGAAGTGTGCTATTAGAAATCCTACATACATCTGCAATCAACAGCAGCCGGATCAAGGTAAGGTACATTCTATACTGATACATAACATTCAGACGTACGGGGTCTGCAGATGTATAGTATATGTATGTCGTATAGCTGGTAGACTATCCCCCCCCCTGTCTACTAAATAGAGCAAAATGTTATTCTTATAAATATTAATTTTTGTAATTAGAGAAAAAATATATCACCTCCAATACGGTTGTGTAAAGGATATAATTATTAAAGATGCTTGACAAATGATATTTTGTTCTCTATCAAAGAATGGAGAGACTAACTAATATTTCTCTTAAGTTACTAACTTTACACCATTAACACCATTGAAAAGTTCTGATGTTTGTTCAAGATTGAAATATTAGCAATAATTAATTGTGCCCCGAAAAAAGTCCGTGGCACTACGCCCTACCCTAAATGTAATGAAAAAACTTTATGAGAATGCACTAAAACCAAAAAACAAATGATATTTTATAAGTATTTTTCTGTTTATTAGACACACTATTAAACTTTTGTTCAAAATGAATGGTATCGTTTATGCTCTGTCCGCGGTGGAGCATCTTTAAGAACATGCTCATTTGTTAATCGTCCTTAAGACATATTACAAAATTACCTCCCTTGGAGCAAAGTATAGAAAGTGACGTAGGCCTAATCATTTTGTGAGCGAATAACAATAACGTTACGCTCGTCACAACATGACGTTAATATCCATACATCCTTGAAAGGAATTGTGATATACAAATACAGAAACAATCCGCCTTTATATAATCATTTGAATTAGAAATACTATTATTTTCGCTTTCTCGTATGAGATAATCCAGTGATGGATTATAACGACAGTGATAGTAAAACCCCTGCTTTGTCCAGGGTAAGATAATGATGTATCCTAAAAGGTGAAAGCCTAATATCTTGATATCCTCTCAATCTAGATAGTTCTCGGATGAGATTATGTGGGTGGGGATCTAGCATGTTTTTGTTTCATTTCAGATTATTGTTGAAAATATACAATTTTAAACACGAAGCTAAAAACGATGACGAAATATGTGTGAAAGTATAGAAAAAAAGCAAGAGGACTTTCTGCAATAGACAATTATCCCAGCATATCCCCAAAATATTATAAGTAAGAAATAGCATATCCGCTTGGATACTAAACATAAACCGAGTACTATAGCAGTTTTAAGGCTTTGACTGTCAAAAGAAGAGCATACGCATCTCGAGGAGTGAATCTGACCAATAGATGGTGTGGTACTGATAATTGTATTCTTACCAAACAACGGAATAGATTTTGAAGATCGAACCGAAGGGCGAGGGCTCCATTAGACATCTATCTAACTGCCATGAAACCCTATACATAATGTGGAGAATGAAATGGTAAACCTGGCGACAATTAGACTTCCATCCAAGCACTTGTTACACTGATCTAAAGCACGTTGATATCCACATATATTGCAACAACTGAGGTTTGTAAATAACATTGAATTTCAGCATTGCTTCAAATCGAACGTTATAAACTATTCATAATGTTATAACATATTACGTGGATAAACAGTGGTTATTTAACATGCCTCTAATCTGTACGGTAAAGCCATAAATTGTGTCATGCATATAGCACATGAAAGAAATTGAAAATGGATGATATCACAGATTTTAACACACATTGTACCTTTAATAATAATTTTATTGATCAATTATAAACGTAATGGAGATGTGGCGTATGGAAATATGTCTGTAATTATACCCAGATAATATGGGTATATGCCTGTAAATATACCTGAATACAAAGGGATACATGACTGTAGTCATACCTAGATAATATGTATATGCCTGTAATTATACCTAGATCATATGGATATATATTTTGTAATAATGCATAGATATTATGGATATACGCCTGTAAATATACCTAGATAATATGTATATACCTGTAATTATACCTAGATAATATGGATATATTCTTGTAATAATGCCTGGAAAATATGGATATACGCCTGTAAATATACCTAGATAATGTGGATATATGCCTGTAATTATACCTAGATTATGTGGATATACGGCCTGTAATTATACCTAGATAATGTGGATATAATGCCTGTTAATTATACCTAGATAATACGATATGTGCCTGTAATGATTATACCTAGATAATACGGATATATGCCTGTAATTATACCTAGATAATACGGATATATGCCTGTAATTATACCTAGATAATACGGATATATACCTGTAATTATACCTAGATAATGTGGATATATGCCTGTAATTATACCTAGATAATACGGATATATGCCTGTAATTATACCTAGATAATGTGGATATACGCCTGTAATTATACCTAGATAATGTGGATATATGCCTGTAATTATACCTAGATAATGTGGATATATGCCTGTAATTATACCTAGATAATACGGATATATGCCTGTAATTATACCTAGATAATGTGGATATACGCCTGTAATTATACTTAGATAATGTGGATATATGCCTGTAATTATACCTAGATAATACGGATATATGCCTGTAATTATACCTAGATAATACGGATATATGCCTGTAATTATACCTAGATAATACGGATATATACCTGTAATTTATACCTAGATAATACGGATATAGTAAAGTTTAGAGGCCATGGCTTTTAGCATTTTACTTAAAATTGTATATAGTCAATCCATATACAAGATTAAGGTAAACTATTTCCGATAGACGTTTTAAAATAAGATAAAACCAATCAAGTTTAACATCAGAAAACAACACGTCATTTCAGGCAGTCCATATACACAGTTAATTACATATAGTTTTTCGATATAGTTCAATACATAAACGATCTGTTTCGCTTTCCTCTGCTTACACCTGATGTCTATCAACCAAACTGTTTTCTTCACAAAATAAACCAACATATAAATCAGCATGAATAACATAACATATACGGATAAACACAGATCGTCCACAGGAAATGTCACAGCAGTCATATATGTCATGTATGCATTAGCCCTCATCATACCAAATACGTTAGCATTTATTTTCACTGCAGCGAGTCAAAATCATTCCTAAGAAGATAAAGTTTCCTATTATGAACCTGACCCGTTAGTGACCTGCTCACTGGATTGTCCTTTCATGATTTTCACATATTCTTACTGAGTTCTGACTTACCTGAAGCTATGCTGAAATTTTCTTGTCCACTTCCCTTCAGATCTGGACTTTGACCTCTGCGTTTGCTCCTTCTCTGGCGTCGGTGGACTGGCTATCGATAGATGTATCTGTATATATTACGAGTATTTTCTACCTTACTAGAGTAAATCTACCAAACGCATTCGTGTCTGGCAAGCCATTAATTGGATCGTTTCTTTCTTCTTTGCAATATTAATTTTTGATCGATACTAATTGGGACTGCGCCCTGTCGGTATCGATATATCGTTTGGTAAATACGGACGAATTATCCACATCTACTACAGTATATTCTTAAGACTCATTTCGGCGTAGCTTTCGCATTGATATGCACCAAAATAAAGAAAATGAGAGATAGAGATGGAATGAACGGAGTAACTACAAGAGGTATTTTCAGAACCACGTATAAAGTTTTAGTAATTGGACTCACATTTCACGGATTGTATTTCCCGCTATTTTGTCATCACGTGTTCGTTTTGATCTATCCTGACAAATTCGATGATGCACATGGTGTGTACCTTATCGCCAGTATTTTGATAGTGTTGAACAGTTTTTGTTAATCCCTTTCTATATGTTTGGAGGTTTCCTGAATGCCGTTTACAACTTAAGATGTTAATATGTTTCTGGAATAAAGACCTTATGGAAACCGCAAAAAAGAAACGAAAGCATATGATTGTGAGTTTTTGACAGAACCAGAAGTACTACTAACAACGTAACCGGGTATTAACGTTATATGTGTTTTATTTGGGCGGACATTTTCTTCTGTACTGTATTAATAACGATAATGTTATGTGAAATAAACTGTAAAATATTTTAAGTGCACAGACTGTGATGGTATATCTCTCTCATCGGATTATCTAAGGTCGCATTGAACAATAGAGTTGTAACATGTTTCGTTGTTACATCTAGTCAGCACTTCGAGTCAATAGACGCTCCATCGCCGACAAATGGTATTTTTCCTCTATCAAAAACAGACTACCAAACTTTTATGTACTTTGTTTTTGATAGCAGCTCTTGTTTTTTATATTGTTATTTTGCTTTATTGTGCAATCCATGCAAATTTTCGGCATTGTCGTAACACACATACCACATACATGGTAATATTGTTTGCTGTAATCGGCTTCTGACGGTAAACAGCTGTGATTTATGCACATGTGCCGATTCCAATGCAGACAAGGTTTGTTGAACCTTGTTGTTATTACAAATGATGGTATTAAATTTTAACACTGTTAAATATAAATAATCATTATTGTCGCATTCTTTTTTTTTGTAATTGGTTTGGGGGGGGGGGGCCAGTATAACAAAAGATACATGACTAATGTCCTTAACGATATAAGCTGAATTTTCGGGCTTCAGTACCAGAAAGAAAAAAGTGGCTTCGCCCGTAGGTTCCGCGCACTTTTGTCTCTCCTAGCCCTCCCAAAAATAAGGCTTATTTATTTAAGGCACTGACGTCATGTATTCTCTATAAAGTTGAACCTTATTTAAACAAATTTTTCATGTATTTACATCATTGTCACCTAAAATACTAAAGTTACAGTAAATGTATGTTATTTTTTATGATTTGTGTGTTTTATGGTGATTTATCATAATGTGATAACGTACACATTGTACTGATTGTATTCTACTTTCCTTTGTCATTTGTTATATTTTTATCACGCATTTTCAATTGTTTGAAATTATGTATTTACTATAAAGAAACCATATTTGGTTTATCATATGATTTGTTATACCATTTGCTGCATTTTATGTGTTGTAGATCTCGGACGTCTATTAGAACATATGTAATGAATTACGTATGTATGTATCATCATGTTTCAGATATTGTCTAAACAATTCCATCTATGCCAATTACTGAGTTACTTTTTCTTGCAGGTACATGTAGGTATCCATAGTGACGTCATTATTTGGTTTAGCATCAATCTCTTACCAGGGTGCATTGCTGTCTCCACAATTTCACCTCTGTAAACGGCCAGCGAAAATTCGAGATTCTTGAAAAACGTATTGTTTATGCATACTAAATTATTAAATAGATATTGTAAGTTTCCTTTTGTATCCTACTCCTGTTTAACGACTGTCAGTTTCCGATAAAATATATATTTGATCATTCTGTAAATCAAACAATAATGGATTATTTTTCGGATACACAGGATTTTCTTGGAAGTAAATAGTCTCACGATTTGCATACGACATTTCGCCGTTTCAAAACCTATGGGTGACGTCATACATTGTATAGATACAGGAGGGGGCGCTATGTATTAAACAATCGTCCATGATGATAATCATTCCATGACCCGAGGTCACCAGACGGCCAGCTCGTGATTCGTTGACAGAGATGAATGATGGGACTGCTATGAGCCCTGGGAGAGACTGTTTTTAGCGTAAATTTCGTTGTTTGCTCTGAAGAGTATGATGTTACGCTCGCAAATCCATGACGTCACAAGCAATACCTACCCACAAGGCCAGATAACTTTGTAATATGTAAAATACAGAATTTGTAATACCAGGGGAATTGGCATGTGATATTTTCTATCTTGTGTCAGATTATGATTTATTATTGCATTGATATCCATGCATGTATCTATTGGTGTGATAAATAGGTAACCCTGGTGAGTAATAGTCGCGATATACCACTCGGCTAGAAAGAAGTTCTTCTTAAGCTCGAAAGTCAGACTAGTTTTTCAGAGGTCTCGAGTTTGATTTCTGGCAGAGGCAGTGATTAATAATATGTTATAAATCCTGCACCCTGTTACAATAGTGAACCACGATGTTGTTGTTAAGAACATCAATGGTTCTATATTTATTCTATAGTATTGTGCATTTTTGTATCAGAATTATCTACTAAACCCTATACTTACAACCCCACTATAACTGTCGTCCTTGTTATGATGATATTTGTCTAACATAGTGTGTGTAAATGATTTTTGGGAATAAAAAATAGTTTTTTTTCTGTTATATTCTATTGTTTACATTTGTCTGTACCGTATAACCAACAATTTTAACGGCGAATGAACATTTTCCGGATTTCGAGGGATGTTGCTATAACCGCGAACATTTGATCCACAAAGTATTGAAAAAATGATCAATTAATATATACCGAAAACACTACCGCGAATTTTTTTATGTTGCTTAAACTTAAGATTATCGCTTTATTTAAAATCATGAATATATTGACCCATGTAAGCTATCAGCTACACTGTCTGTTTTATACTTTTTTTCTTTCTGTAATTTCTTTTTAGCTCGACTCTAGCAGAGAGGGAGCATTATGGAATCACTCTGGCGTCGGCGTCGGTCGGCGTCGGCGTCAGCGTCCCATGTTAAGGTTTTGGTGTAAGTGTTGAAAAACTGTAATCTGTGTAACAGCTGACATTGGTTTCTCAGGATTATAAGTCTTGTGACGGGTATTGAATTATCATTCTAATGAACATATGCTGGATTTTGATCTATTTCAAGAGGCCAATGGGCCAAAAATCACCAGGTTCAGGTTTTGGTGCAAGTATTGAAAAACTGTTATCTGTCACGAGTAACATTAATTTCTTAATTAATTTTGAATTTAATATTGAAGTGTTGTGATGGGTATGAACTATCATTTCAAGGAAGAAAATGCAGGATTTTTAAAATTGCAAGAGGCCCAATGGACCAAATAACCAGTTTCAGGTTTTGGTTAAAATGTTTTAAAAATTCTTTCCCAAAACAATTGACATTGATTTCTGTATTAATTTAGGATTATAAGTGTTGTAATGGGTATTATTTTTAAGGAAGAAAATGCTGGATTTTGAGAAAGAAGCCCAACGGTCCGAAATCACAAGGTTAAGGTTTTGATTTAAGTGTTTAAAAACTGTATTCATAACAGCTGATATGGATTTCTACTCTACATCTATATAAGATTGTACAGTCTTGCTTTTGGCGTGGATTGATATATCAAGGATGAAGGAGATGCTAAGGTGCCAATTCATACTTTATTTCATACAGCTGACATTGATTTCGGCCATTATATAAGTGCTTAGGATTACATATGTTGTGGATATGGGCATTTATTTTAGGGATAAACACAGGAATTTTGAGTAATTCTAAGAGGCCCAATGGGTAAACATGTACTTGCATGATACGCTCTGTGGTTTTTACTCGTGGTCAAGCTTTGCTGTTCTCAAACAGGTGTTGTATACACTATACACTGTCCACCAAAACATCTGTTACATTTTTACTTTCTAAATTCTGTCTATTAATTAGATTTAATTGACAAATTCAAAATTTTTGGTACACACTATCATAACGAAAGTAAATATAATAACAACTAGTCGAATTAAGAATTCAATAATTATATGTTGGAATGAAAATTATATTTAGACGTGTTAACATTTCGTTTAAGAACGATAACTCACGTTCTACCTACGTCAGTTTAACCTTGGCAGTTCCATTTCTATACATTAATCAATCTTCGAAAAAGTATTGTTTTTTCTAAAAGACATTTTTTGTAAGGTGGACATTCGTATGGCTCACGATGACGACACGAATATTTAGTACCATATAGTTGATAGTTTACGATGACGATTTTTATGTTTTGACCAGCGCACATACGGACAAAATATTAATGTCAAGGTTCGAAATTGATGTGTAATGTAGCACTAAAATGATTTTATGTTTGTCAGGAACTTTTAATCCCATCATCCACGACCATTTCTGCTGAAATGTAGACTGTAGTATAGAGGTAAAATGTATAAAATTATATCCGAAGGTTTGATTGAAGGGTAAGAATATTGAATGGACCAATTTCTTGTGAGGTCAATATACTGTAGTCATCGTTTAAGGAATTATAAAGTTATTTAGATACGTGTAATTTGACTTTAATCGGAACTCCGTGTGACTGTTTTACTGATAAAGGTATCCCTATCTCCATTAAGGAATTAAATTTTTTATATCAGCAACAACACGAAATAAATAGAAAGGGTATCCTTGATAATATCATCATTATATTGTGTTTTGGTAAAGGTGTTTTTACAGTGTAATTGGATTCCGATATACAACATGTGTACATGTGTGTATATCTATTAAATAGAGCACAACGCATGTTATAATGAGATTTTTTAAACAACATTTTAATCAAGGTAGGAAATCTATTTACATGTTGAATTTGTACAAACAACTATTTACATATGAAAATAATGTGTGCTACTGGGGTTAACAGCTAACAGAATACATTGGATACCTCAGCAACAATGTATCAAACATTTTTAGTACGCATGCGTAGAGTTACGCCATCTCTATTCATGCATAATACATAATAATACATGATAAACATCGGCATTGCTAGACTATAGAGGTTTACTATCACTTTTTATGGTTACAATCAAACTCAAAACTACTTAAAATCACTATGAATTGTTTTCTAAACGTACACACAACCGATGTGTTACTAAAGTGAAACAAAACATCATGTTTCACGACTAGAACTAATGTCAATACAAAGTATCTCTCATGTTTACATAGACTCGCTATCTATTAGTTCCCACCTCTGTCACAGTTTTAATTTAACTAGTGCCCGTGTTATTTAAACAGTTCTGACGACACAATCCTACATATATGTAAACATGCACTGTTGTTACTAATATGCAATTTACAAGATAGTTGTTTAGACGAGATACAAGATATACAAATGTGACACATTTCATCAATTATATTCGTGTTTCAACAAGTACAGATTATTTTTCGCCATTAACTGTACATTAAATCAATATCTGAATTTTTCTTTCACAACTTCATATGCATATTTTGAAATAAATAAGAATGGATATTTAACTTTAACAACATATTGAAGGTAATCATGTATTTCATTTTGACATTAAATTTGAAATTTTTGTTTTATGCGATAGCATTATCTACGATAACAGCACCTGTTTTCTACGTTTATATGGACTTTCGATAATCCGAACATTTATGCTCCAAACAGCACGGATCGCGAATTTTCCAGACTGACAGATTCCATATATTTAGACAAAATTCAAATCCATTCCCTGATCATCCTGTCTGGATTTTTCCGGACTATCGGTGTTCGGATCATCGCAAGTCCGCTTAATTTAAAACCAGTACAAAAATAGTACGTTTAACAGAGCAAATAAATAACAACACCATAGTTCAAATGCATGAATTGTCGTGTCAAGTTAAACTGAATTAGCTGGCATACAAATATTTTAGTTCTGCTTGAAAAAATCTACCCAACGTTTCACCCATCTAAAAAATGAATCATTAAAAGCACAAACATATTAACGAAAAAATTCCTTCAAACAATATGTCGCAGCATTTAAAAATACCTGCAGATAAATGTCAAACCAAGGGAAATAACTCTAGATATACAGTTACATGAAAAACGTAATAAAAAGCAGGTGAGTATAGAGTACCTAAGTGTCATCATCTTTGCTTGGAATGTTATATTGACAACGAAATAAACCATTCTTGGGGAAATAAAATACATAGGGAAATAATGAGTATTCAAAGAGGTAATATATCACAATTCAAAATCTGATATAAAGTTCACATATATATAAATATCATCTCCACATCACGTCGATATAGATCTGCCCTTCACTGCCGTATAACGTCATTCAATATATACTTTGCAAAACTGAAGTAAATAATTAAAGCCTCATTGTTGAATGCTGAGTCAAAAATTACCAATAATGCATTACATTGATGTTTATAAACTACTTCTGGGATCAAATAACCGGACGTAGGATTAATCCTATCAGTGAACAACCTGAAGTAGGTTTTATTCTATCAATGAACAACCGAAGGTAAGTTTTATCTATCCGAAAATAGGGTTTATCCTGTCAGAGAACAATAGTCTTCATATTGTTACACAACAGTTATGGTGATTTAATTTGGCGACAGTTGATGTCACCGCAATGTGAGTATGTAAAATGGAAATTTCAACACCAGATTTTATTATAAAAAAATAGCGTCAGTTCTAACCATGTTTTAGAGGTGGTTGTGGTGGTTAAGCCCTAATTTGTGCTTTAAGCATATTCCGTGGGTGTTAATTAAAAACATTATACGAATATTAATATATTTTTAAATTTTAAATTGACTCATTCAACCTTCGCAAAACAAACAATTTGCCAGACGAGGCGTCTTGTGTATAACTACAACCAGTAATTCTTCTGTTATTATATTGGAAGGTCAGCCTTCGTTCACATTGTGTCTACAAGGGTACCTGGTCTACGTTTCTGTAGCAACCATCTCATCATGTAGCAGTCAGTCGTCAGTGACTACGGACAAGATGAAATATTTCTGTTCTTCACTTGGTTCTAATCCGCTCCTAATTATGTGACAGTTAATCTGTATATCCATCACCGTTTTCCCTCCATAACATCTGTATCTTTTACTTTGTGCGAAATAACACAGTAACCTTGACCTATCAATGACAGCGTGCATTGCCTTCCTTAACAGGTAAGAAACACCACATGTGTCCCTTATGACGCTATGCCTTTCGATATATTTCTTATAATGTTATCGTATTACTTGACAAAGTTGTGTATGAATTAAACACACTTTATAACACCATGCAAGCACTTCCTTTTCTCTCGTTGTTATTTTATCGTACCGGGATTTAATATCAGCTTCCGGTTCCGGTAATTTTGCGATAAAGTTTAATGGTTTCTTTAAATGAAAAATAACGTCAAAAAGAAAAAAAAAACTGCAGTGAACAGACATTGAAGAACGGGTAATTAATGTCATTCATTGTTTATAAATTTACGAAGGAAGTAGTCGGTTCTATTCAGGCTCCTCGGTACGTAGGTGATGCAGTAGCCGTGTGAATTTCTGGAACAAACAAAAGAGGATTGTAAAATGTGAACTAAACTACATCAATATTCAGCCTAAGGCAAAAACATTCAAACCTTACTCAAGGACCCATTCTCCGTATAAAGACCACGTGTTTAATATGACAATTTTAGAGACGCATCAATCAATTTCAACCCAGTTTACCTGTGTATAAATGCTATTTGTCTTTGTTTCCTGAGTGGATTTTATTGGTAGGTTTGACTGTACAGTATGATATAGATATATATTGAAAATCTTTTGGGGATAGTGAATTTTGCAATACTTCCAGATTCATAGCAAAGGAAAAAAAAGGCAGATAATGATTGTAGAGAAAGATGTCATTCAAGTAGAATTAAATAATACACTTCAGTACCACTTTTTATATTTGTTTTATTTTTTATAAAAAACGTTGCATGTGGATTTATGTTACTTATATTCAAAAGTTATCAATATAAACTATATAAGGTGGATTTTCCCTAAACCGGTCATGGTTGATGATATAATTTCGGACGGGTTAGGGAGGGTTCGGTTATCACAAAGAGAGAATTACATGTTTAAAAGGAATGGAAAACAATAATCTTTACTTTGTTATCACTTATAAATGTAATTCGTTGAATATTCTTGGAAATATTCTCGTCTGCACATAACTATATACGGCTGATCACTGATAACTCTACTGAACATAAATGTATGCTGGTGTATATAACAAGTTGGATATATTTTACCATTGAAATCAATCATACCATCCCATTTAGATCCGCCTCTTTAAACATTTCCTTTATATCCTCTTCTGATAGGTTTTCTCCCAGCCTCCGCATAGTGTATCGAAGTTCATGTTTATCTATATAGCCATTGCCATCCATATCAAACACTTTAAATGCCTCCAATTGTTTTCTCGTTGCTAATGGAAGAAACGGAAGTAGATGCAGCGGCGCCATCTACTTCCGTGTTTTGATGCCACCGTCTCATCAACACTACAAATTCGTCGAATTCCACGAAACCATTTCTGAAATATACGAAACGAATTAAATAGGCAAGATTCCCACTTTGCAATTTAAAATTAGCATCATATTGGCAATTTTATTTTTGAATGAACAATTAACTCTTTGCACTGTAAAATTAATTTTGGAACAAATACAAATTACCGTCAGAACATTTCAGTTTGTTTTCAGATAAATTGCAAAAGTAGTAGTAGTTGCCTCCCTTCCAGCATAATATTACAGTATACACAATATCAACAAAAAACTTTTGAATAAACTTGATCTTGCCACAACTTATAATTTCCAGTTTCAGATCAAACTAATGATAAAACGTTATAGAAAGCTATGTATTCTCTTAAGATTATATTGTTGTCTGATTTATACCTTTGATGAATCAAAGTATGTCCTACATTTAAAGATGGTCCACCGCCGACAGAGCTTAAATAATATCCATTATGTTAACAATAACTGATGTTTAATCGTATTGATATGTGTCTAATTAGCACAAAAATGCATCTGAAACAACGTAAGTATTTCATTCCCTATAGGGCATAGTGCCATGGAATTTTTTCGGGACGCAAAGACTTCTTCTTAATATTTTCGTCTTAAAGTAAAATAAAAATCTCAATGTTTACAATGATGGTAATGATGTAAATTGAGTAATTTTCATAACCGAAGAAAAAATACTAAATTCGTCTGCTGCTGTTTTTGATTGAGAAAACACATATTATTCGTTATTGTTCAATTGATGGGTATCGTTCATGCTCTGTCGGTGTTGGAGCATGTGTAAACTGTGTTAACATACCATTAGTGTCGGCGTTTTTGATCATGTCATCTATATCTTCCTGTGAGTAGTTGTGTCGGAGCATCCTCATCACACAACCCAGCTCCTCACTGGAGATCTTACCGTCATTGTTCTTATCAAACAGGTTAAAGGCTTGTTTTAATTCTGAAATCAGTCCGACACACAAATCTTAATTATAACATAAACAATCTTATTGACAAGTGCGAGAGGGAATAGGGCATTGTCTATGTAGGTATTCTCCCTACGAAATAACACAGTGGTAGAATTAAAAAAACAGTAACTAAAGACAAAACACTTCTTATTTTAAACGAATTAGAATAGGTATTAAATTAAATTAGTTCGACAACGATTATCTTGCCCTACGATGTTTCTATAACTAGTTCACTCTAAAAATTTTGATAAATCGCCAGGCAGTATAAGTATACGAAGTAATAAAAGTGTACCAAAGTAAAATTTTAAAAGGTCACCTTTACACACAAATTGTTCGTTGTAAAACTGAAAACAGTAAAACATGGCAAATAAAGGTGAGATTAAAGTATAAAAAAAATGAATGCGGTGTATAAGCTATATAACTGATGATGTGGTGTGAATTCTAGTGATAAAAATCTGGGATTATTTTGGCTGAGCGTTCAGACTGATCGTGTGTTAAAACATGTCTGTGCTTTGTATCTACTGAATGTCGGACATGTTGATACGTCAGCGTGTCCACACTGTTACAGAACGTTGATAAAATATTAACTCCATATACAAACGTTTTCGAAGATATTTACATGCTAAACAGATATATCAAAAACATCTTAGTTTAGTCTAAATAAAGCAGTTACCTGTTTATGTTCATAACATAAAAGATAAATTATAATTAACCATTAAATCAATTTACTATAAGTTCTGTCCTCAAAATGCATACTTGGGACTATTTCTATGAAATCATTACGCTATTGAATCAGCGAATCAGAATGGACGTTACAAACGGAAATGTCACTTTGTTTCCTCTATGGGCTGATAAAGGAAATATGTAAGCCAATGAAAATGCTCGTTACAAGCAAATCCAATCATATCACAATGATTGTTCGCTGCCAAACCGCATTAGGAGGATGTGATATAACTTGAAGGAGAAATCAATGTATCGTGCATCATATTTTATTGACGAAACATTACGTTGTTATCAGATAAACTATTTCTATCTATTACCAGTATGCATATTGATTTTAAATGAGCAACATCCACATTACTGAGCAAGCAGGCATATCCAACAGTGGGGTTCAATCATTAAGTAACTGCGATAGGTTTCTTTTGTTGTTTAAAATCAAAATGAGATAAATAATCGAGGTTTAATCATTTATTCACTTATTTTGTAAGAAAAGAACATATTGTCATTTACCATCGTATTTCCTTTGAGCAGAGTGTTAATATATACAAAGGTTGTTTTTGTTTTATTATTATATTTTCTAATTTTAACACATTCAGTCGATCAATTATAGACAATAAAACAGTAAATATAAATAAGATGGTGTTTAATATCACTGAGGAATCACAAGTTGACGTATTTGACAGTTATTAATGGGCTGTAGAAAACAGTTAGACAAAGGATATATTGATAATTATATAATAGGAATATGTGTAAATGTTAAACAACATTGCATTGTTTTACTGATAAAAAGCAGGCTAAACATGGTTAGAAAACAAGCTAACGGGTGTAACCTGGTTAGAAAACAAAGGTGTAACCCTGGTTAGAAAAACACGCTAATGGGTGTAACCTTGGTTAGAAAACGAGCAAATAGGTGTAACCTTGGTTAGAAAACACGCTAATAGGTGTAACCTTGGTTAGAAAACAAGCTAATAGATGTAACCTTGGTTAGAAAACAAGCAAATAGATGTAACCTTGGTTAGAATACAAGCTAACAGGTGTAACCCTGATTAGAAAACAAGTTTCAATATCACTCCGACTGGACGTAAATGTTCTGTAAATATGTTTCTTTCTTTTTATTTCCCATATGGTCTTCCTGACCATGTAGCGAGCATACACATGTGTTAACTCTGTAAACTAACGGAATTTTTGGACTGGCGTATTGGAGCCAAGTGTTGCAAATCATACATGGGTAACAGTCTGTTAAAGTCAAGAGCAAGACTCACCGAGATGATCTGGCGAATATGTTTACATACAGCTGATGTTGTGGATATATGGTCTATATATAGACCAGGCCGGGTGACTGAGACAAGTATGCGTTACACATAGCTAATGGTGTGGATATTGGGTCTATATATAGACCAGCCGGGTGACTGAGACAAGAATATATTACATACAGCTAATGGTGTGGATATTGGGTCTATATATAGACCAGGCCGGGTGACTGAGACAAGAATAGGTTACATACAACTAATGGTGTGGATATCGGGTCTATATATAGATATCAGGCCGGGTGACTGTATCTAGAATATGTTACACATAGCTAATGGTGTGGATATTGGGTCTATATATAGACCAGGGCCGGGTGACTGAGACAAGAATATGTTACATACAGCAAATAGGTGTGGATATTTGTTCTATATATAGACCAGGCCGGGTGACTGATAGCTCCTTGTTTATACAGACTAAATTAGTGGTGCTGTAACTATCAATCAAAATAAACCAATAAGGGACCAATTCACAATATGGTGTTTACGCCTTTACCAATCACGTTAAATAGCCGCGCTAGTTACTACTTAAGAACTACTTAGAATGCCCCAGTACGTAGAAAAACACACAATGATCTTTCCATCAGCATTTCGTATAGTTTTTACAGCTTTATTTTCCACTTTAGATTAGTGTTTTAGTATTTAGTCTCATTTTCCTTTACATTTCAATACGTTTTCAATTGATGTGGGAATCTGTGTCATATACTAAGGCACGTGCCTCAATATCTACATTGATCACTGTCAATGAAATCATAGTTACAATAGTATTTATGATTGTATATGTTTTTAAAGTTATTTTATGATCCCTTTAATACAACGTTTTATACTAGTCATAGCAGTGACCGTCAGATGATGGCAATGGGTTGTGTCATACATGGATTTTGGTTTTGCAGCAATAAATTGGGAAAAAGCTTTTTACTTAAACCGATATATATCTTGTACATGATTTCAATAGTCTATCATTTTTAAAATTAATTATTTTTTACGTGTTAAAATTCTGTAAATCATAGTATTTTTGCGGGACACTCATTTCTCGTAAAATCTCGCGCGAGCACACATTTCTCGTAAACATCTCACGAAGATAGATCAAGTAGGCGATTTAAGACATTTATTTGAATGTATTGATTGTCAGTTAGGAGCCTTGGTCACGAATTCATTTATTCTCTAATATGATGGAAAACAGTAAGCAAGAATATTGTATACGTGGAAATAGGAAAGTAATGTTTGTATTTTATTGCCCCCCCCCCCCCCCCTTTTCAAACGTCTAGTACACCACGTATCTTGTGTTTTCCTTGGTTTATAAAAATATCATGAATTTATTTATAACAAGAATCGACGAACACCGTCTTTGTTTTTTATGCTTCACTTCCTCTTATTGTGTGTATATTGCGTATTTAACGTACAATGAAAGTAAATTGTGATTCTTTAGTATTTCTCGATTTGCATAGCGATTTTTGATTTGGCATAACAACAAAATTGGGGACTCAGTTTTCCTGACCGAGGGTAAGGACTCCCGCGTGCCTACTTCATTAAACCTTTTTTGACCCCATAATCGAGGTAAAGTTGAATTTTGTGATTTTGTAAATTCTACTAATTCCACGACCAGGTTGAAGAATATAAATACGCGTTAAACAAAATCATAGGTTTGACGACCGCCCACGTCAGGGTGGTGTGCTGACAGGTTCTCATCTTGTTTATGTCTCCGTTACACACCTTAACGTACACTAATCCAATCATAGAATGCTCTTCTCTCTGGAGAAACCTAAACAAGCTCAAATATAAGTAGCGTTTATGTCTTTCCTTCATCTTCCCGATGACGTCGAGCTGAGAATTTCCTTATTTGGTCATTCCTCAGAATTGTGTTTGTGTTATTTGTTACAATGAATATTTACATTATCGAATGCACCACGAGACCATATTTACATTATCGAATGCACCACGAGACCATATAACTATCGATTCTACCGCGAGACCATATTTGCACTATCGATTGCACCACGAGAACATATTTACACTATCGAATGCACCACGAGACCATATTTACACGTACACTATAGAACGCATCACGAGACCATATTTAAACTATCGATTGCACCGCGAGACCATATTTACACTATCGATTGCACCACGAGACCATATTACAATCGATTGCATCGCGAGTAATATTTACATTACCGAATGCACCATGAGACCATATTTACACTTACACTATCGAATGCACCACGAGACCATATTTACACTATCGGAATGCACCACGAGACCATATTTACACTATCGAATGCACCACGAGACCATATTTACATTATCGAATGCACCACGAGACCATATAACTATCGATTTCTACCGCGAGACCATATTTACACTATCGATTGCACCACGAGAACATATTTACACTATCGAATGCACCACGAGACCATATTTACACGTACACTATAGAACACATCATGAGACCATATTTACACTATCGATTGCACCGCGAGAATCATATTTACACTATCGATTGCACCACGAGACCATATTACAATCGATTGCACCGCGAGTAATATTTACATTACCGAATGTACCATGAGACCATATTTACACTTACACTATCGAATGCACCACGAGACCAATATTTACACAATCGAATGCACCACGATACCATATTTACATTATCGAATGCACCACGAGACCATATTTACATTATCGAATGCATCGCGAGACCATATTACTATCGATTGCACCGCGAGACCATATTACTATCGATTTTACCGCGAGACCATATTTACACTATCGAATGCACCACGAGACCCTATACACTATCGAATGCACCACGAGACCATATTTACATTATCGAATGCATCGCGAGACCATATTACTATCGATTGCACCGCGAGACCATATTTACACTATCGAATGCACCAAGAGACCATATTTACACTATCGATTGCACCGCGAGACCATAAATTAACAACCCCCCCCCAGAAATATCGAATGCACCAAGAGACCATATTTACATTATCGAATGCACCAAGAGACCATATTATTATCGATTTTACCGCGAGACCATATTTACACTATTGATTGCACCACGAGACCACATTTACACTATCGAATGCACCACGAGACCATATTTACACTATCGATTGCACCACGAGACCATATTACTATCGATTTTACCGCGAGACCATAATTTACACTATCGAATACACCCACGAGACCCTATACACTATCGATTGCACCGCGAGACCATATTTACACTATCAAAAACACCACGAGACCATATTACTATCGATTGCACCGCTAGTAATATTTACACAATCGAATGCACCACGAGACCATATTTACACAATCGAATGCACCATGAGACCATATTTACACTATCCATTGCACCGCGAAAACCATAGTTACACTATCGAATGCACCACGAGACCATATTTACACGTACACTATAGAAACGCATTTTACGAGACCATATTTACACTATCGATTGCACCGAGAGACCATATTTACACTATCGAATACACCGCGAGACCATTTCACTATCGATTGCACCGCGAGACCATATTTACACTTTCGAATACACCACGAGACCATATTACTATCGATTGCACCGCTAGTAATATATACACAATCGAATGCACCACGAAACCATATTTACACTATCCATTGCACCGCGAAACCATATTTACACTATCGAATGCACCACGAGACCACATTTACACGTACATTATAGAACACATCACGATAATATATTTAGGGGACACCATCGATTGCACCACGAGACCATATTTACTTTCATTATCGAATGGACCGCGAAACCATATTATTATCGATTTTACCGCGAGACCATATTTACACTATTGATTGCACCACGAGACCATATCACTATCGATTGCACCGCGAGACCATATTTACAACTATCGATTGCACCACGAGACCATATTACTATCGATTTTACCGCGAGACCCATATTTACACTATCGATTGCAACACGAGACCATATTACTATCAATTTTACCGCGAGACCATATTTACAACTATCGAATACACCACGAGACCCTATACACTATCGATTGCACCGCGAGATCATATTTACACTATCGAAAACACCACGAGACCATATTACTATCGATTGCACCGCTAGTAATATTTACACAATCGAATGCACCACGAGACCATATTTACACTATCGATTGCACCACGAGAACTTATTTACACTATCAAAATGCACCACGAGACCATATTTACACATACACTATAGAACGCATCACGAGACCATATTTACACTATCGATTGTACCGCGAGACCATATTTACACTATCGAATACACCACGAGACCCTATTACAATCGATTTGCACTCCGCGAGTAATATTTACACTATCGAATGCACCATGAGACCATATTTACACTATCGATTGCACAACGAGACCATATCACTATCGATTGCACCACGAGACCATATTACACTATCGAATACACCACGAGACCATATTACTATCGATTGCACCGCTAGTAATATACACACAATCGAATGCACCACGAAACCATATTTACACAATCGAATGCACCACGAGACCATATTTTAACACACTATCGATTGCACCGCGAGACCATATTTACACTATCGAATACACAAGAGACCATATTACAATCGATTGCACCGCGAGACCCATATTTACACATATCGAATACACCACGAGACCATATTACTATCGATTGCACCGCTAGTAAATTTATATACACAATCGAATGCACCACGAAACCATATTTACACTATCCATTGCACCGCGAAAAACCATATTTACACTATCGAATGCACCACGAGACCACATTTAAACGTACATTATAGAACATATCACGATACCATATTTACACCATCGATTGCACCACGAGACCATATTTACAACTATCAATCGAATGCACCACGAGACCATAATTTACACTATCGATTGCACCACTAGACCATATTACTATCGCTTTTTACGCGGAGACCATATTTTACACTATCGAATGCACCACGAGACCACATTTACACGTACATTATAGAACGCAACACGATACCATATTTACACCATCGATTGCACCACCATATTTACACGGACACTATAGAACGCATCACGAGACCATATTTACACTATCGATTGTACCCGCGAGACCATATTTACACTATCTTTTTTTGAATACACCACGAGACCATATTACAATCGATTGCACCGCGAGTTGGAATATTTACACCTATCGAATGCACCATGAGATCACCATATTTACACTATCGATTGCACCACGAGACCATATCACTATCGATTGCACCGCGAGACCATATTTACACTATCGAATACACCACGAACCATATTACTATCGGTGATATATATACACAATCGAATGCACCACCACGAAACCATATTTACACAATCGAATGCACCACGAGACCATATTTACACTATCCATTGCACCGCGAAACCTATTTACACTATCGAATGCACCACGAGACCATATTTACACGTACACTATAGAACGCATCACGAGACCATATTTACACTATCGATTGCACCACGAGACCATATTATTATCGATTTTACCGCGAGACCAAATTTACACTATTTGATTGCACCACGAGACCATATCACTATCGATTGCACCGCGAGACCATATTTACACTATCGATTGCACACACGAGACCATATTACTATCGATTTTACCGCGAGACCCATATTTACACTATCGATTGCACCACGAGACCATATTACTATCAATTTTACCGCGAGACCATATTTACACTATCGAATACACCACGAGACCCTATACACTATCGATTGCATCGCGAGATCATATTTACACTATCGAAAACACCACGAGACCATATTACTATCGATTGCACCGCTAGTAATATTTACACAATCGAATGCACCACGAGACCATATATTTACAGGTTCGAATGCACCATACCATATTTACACTATCGAAATGCACCACGAGACCATATTTACACGTACACTATAGAACGCATCACGAGACCATATTTACATGTGCAAACGTATACTATAGAAACCGCATCACGAGACCATGATTTCATCTCCATCGAAATACATACCACGAGACCATAATTTTACACAATCGATTGCACCATGAGACCATATCACTATCAATTACACCGCGAGAACCATATTTACACTATCGAATAACATAACCACGAGACCATATTAACACTATCCATATCAACACCGATACCATATCACTACGCTATCCGATTTGCACCGCTCAGACCATATTTACACTAAATCGAAAACACCACGAGACCATATATACCCCTATCCGAATACCCCACGAGACCATATACCTAACGATTGCATGCACCCAACCGCTAGATATTAGATACACAATCGAAATGCACCACTCACGTAGCGAGACCATATTATATACAACTGTATGGCACCACGAGACCATATTATAACCCTATCCATTAGTACCACGAGACCATATAAACTAACGATTTGCACCACGAGACCATATTTTACCACTGATCGGATTACACCTACTAGACCAAATTACAATCGTAATGCAACCTGCGAGAAATATTTACACTACGCGAATCACCATGATACCTTATTTACACTTACACTACGAATGCACCACAGACCGATATTTAACTATCAATGGCACCCACGAGACCATATATACACTGTCGAATGCACCATGTGCGAACCATATTTACCACTATCGAATGCACCACGAGACCAAACTATACCACAATCGTGAAATGCATGCACCAGACCATATTTACACTATCGATTGACACCGCGAGACCATATATTACACTATCGATTACACCACGAACCAATATTGACAATCGATTGCACCGCGAGTTTAATTTACACTACCGAATCACCATGATAACCATAGTTACACTTACACTATCGAATGCCACCACGAGTCCTCATATTTATACTATCGATGCACCACGAGACCAATTTTACACAAGCGGAAGCACCAACGATACCCATATTACACTATCCGAATGCATCACGAGACTAATATACACTATCGATTGCACCGCGGAGACCAAATATCACACTATGGAAGATAGCACCACGAGACCAAAATAACAAGATCGTGATTTTGCAAACCGCACCCCGAGTAATATTTTACACTACTACCGAAAGCACCAAGATAACCAAGTATTACACTTACACTATCGAATGTACCGACGCGGAACAAATATTAACACTAACGAAATGCACCACGTGACCATCATTTTACACTATCGAATGCACCACGAACTCCATGATTTATCACTATAGAACGCATCACGAGGACCCAAATTTACACTATTCGATTGTACCGAGAGACCATATTTACATTATCGTAATACACCACGAGACTAGACCATATTAACAATCGATTATGCTCCGCGAGTAATATTGACACAAAGCGAATGCAGAACCATGGGAGACCATATTAACACAAACGATGTGCACCACGAGACCATATCACTATCGATTGGCAACCGCTAGACCATATTTACCCTATCGAAATACACCGACGATACCATAATACTAACGATCGCAACCGCTAGTAATATATACACCATCGAATGCACTCCACGAAACCAAAAGTTTACACAATCGAATTGCACCGACGATACACCATATTAATTACACTATCCCAATGCACCACGATACCGATAACTAACACTATCGAATGCACCACGTGACCCACATGAAAACGTACAATATCAAGAACGCATCACTAGACCATATTTACAACCATTGAATGCACCACGAGACCCTAATTAAACTATCGAATGCACCACGAGACCATATTAACAACTATCGATAAGCCCGCACAAGGACCAGTATTAAAAATCGCTTATACCGCTGAGAACCATATTTACACAATACAAATACACCACCACGAGACCAAATTTTACACTAACCTTCGATTGCACACCATGAGAACCATAACCCATGTCAATTACACCAGCGAGACCCATAATTACACACTACGAATAACAACCACGAGACCATATTTACACTAAAGAATGCACCACGAGACCATATCACTATGTAATTACCACCCGCAAGACCATATATTACACTATCGAAAACACCACGAGACCATATTTACACAATCGAATCACCAAACGAGACCATATTTACACTATCACCTTTGTACCACGAGACCAAATTAATAATCGATATGCAACCGCACGAGACCAAATATACAACTATCGATTAACCTCCACGAAACCCTCTTTACAATCGATTGCACCGGCGAGTAAAAATAAACCACAACACCGAATGCACATGAAAACCGCTCATTACACTT
This sequence comes from Argopecten irradians, assembly GCF_041381155.1. Lineage (NCBI taxonomy): Eukaryota > Metazoa > Mollusca > Bivalvia > Pectinida > Pectinidae > Argopecten > Argopecten irradians. Next base: position 32,595 of record NW_027187641.1, on the reverse strand, counting down.
ACAACTATTGAATCGCACCACGATACCATATCTTACACTATCTGTGATCATGCACCACGAGACCACATTTACACGTACTATCGAGAATGCCACCAACTAGACCATATTTACACCATATTGAATGCACCCACGAGAACCATAATTTTACACCTATCGAATGCATCACGATACCAAATTGTACACTAATTCGATTTGCACACCTGCTAGCAGACCCTAATTCCAACTATCTGCTTACACCGCGAGACCAAATTTACACTAATCAAATACACTAACGGATACCATATTTACACTATCGATTGGCACCATGATACCATATTTACACTAACAACTATCCGAATAACAGGACCACGATCCATATATAGCACTATCGAATACACCACGAGAAACCCATAAATACAGACTATCCATATGCACCACGAGACCTAAATATAATTACTACTATCGATTCCACCGCGGATACTACCAATATTTACAACTATCGATGTTGCACCCGCGAAACCCAGTATTTACCCTATCGATTACACTCACTGAGAACTAGAAAATACGATCGAATTGACACCGCGAGAAGTAATTACACTACCGAATCACCTTGATACCAAATATACATCTACACTTACACTATCGAGAATGTGCACCACGAGACCAGATATTACACTATCGAATGCACCACGAGACCATATTTACACTATGGAATGACACCAAGATACCATAGTATATAACACATTATGAAAACCGCATCACTAGACCATAATTACACTATCCAATTGTTACCACGAGACCATATTTACACTATCGATTGGCACCACGGAACAAAAGTTACAAGTCGAGCGCATACAACCCGGCGAGTAATAATTACACTATCGAATCGATTGCACCGCGAGTATTTATACACAACCGATTGACAACCATGAAACCATATGATACACTTACACGATTGCAACCGCCGAGAGACCATAATTTACCAACTATCTAATACAAACCACGAGACGCTTATTTACACTATGCGATTGCAACCGCTAGTAATAAAAACAATACACTATCGAATGCACCACATTGCACTCACGAGGACCATATTTAACACAATGCGAATGCATCACTAGACCAATATTTACACGATCCATTAGCACCGCTAAACCATATCTATCATCTATCTGCATAGCACACACGAGACCACATTAACACGTATCAAAATTGCATAAGCGAGGAAAAACATACCCAACCATAATGGACCAGATACATATTTACACTTACACTATCGAATGGCACCACGAGTCCAAATTTTAATACAATTCGAATGCACCCACGATACCATATTTACACACACGAAAGATCGAGATTGCACCGTAAATTTACACATATCGAAGCAACACTATCGCCATGTTTATCACGCGAGAGCCATAAATTTACACTACAAATACAACCACGAGACGTAGACCATATTAATACATCTATCTGATTGCACCAAGAGACCATATCACTATCAATTACTACCGCGAGACCATATTTTACACTATCGAATACACCCACCAACGTAGACCATATTTCAACTAACCATCTGCCACACGAGACCCATATCACTAGGGATTCCATTTTTCCACCGCTAGACCATAGTTTACAACACAAACGTAAAACACCACGAGAACGCAAATTTACCTTATTTAACTATCGATTGCACCCGAGACGAGACCATTTTACTATCGCTTTACCGCGAGACCATATTTACACTATCAAATACTACCACGAGACAATATTTACACTATCGATTGCACATGAGACCATATACTAATCGAATTACACCGCGACATATTTACACTATCGAATGCACCACGAGACCATATTTACACTATCGATTGCACCACGAGACCATATTACACTATCGGATTGCACCGCGAGACCATATTTACACTATCGAAAATGCACCACGAGACCATATTTTACACTATCGAATGCACCACGAGACCATATTTACACACTATCGAATGCACACGCGAGACCATATTTACACTATCGAATGCAACACGAGACCATATTTACACTACTACCATCCGAATGCACCACGAGACCATATTTACACTATCGATTGCACCACATTACTATTTACAACTAACCGCTCAGTAATATTACACTTATCGAATGCACCACGAGACCATATATTTACACTATCGAATGCACCACGGAGACCATATTTACACAATCGAATGCACACGTCGATACCATATTTACACTATCGAATTGCACCACGAGACCATATTTTACACTATCGAATGCACCACGAGACCATATATTTACACTATCGATTGCACCACGAGACCATATTACACAATCGAAATTGCACCACGATTAAACCAATTATTTTACACCGCGAATGCACCAGACCATATTTACACTATCGAATTGCACCACGAGACCATCGAATTGCAAGCACGAGACCATATTTACACTATCGAATGCACCACGAGGTGACCATATTTACACTATTCGAATGCACCACGAGACCATATTTACACTATCGCACCACGATTTACCATATGTACACGATTTGCCACCCCGAGTAATATTTACACTATCGAATGCACCCACGAGACCATATTTACACTTATCGTATCGAATGCAACGCGAGACCATATTTACACTATCGAATTGCACCACGAGACCATATTTTACACTATCGATTGCACCGCACACGAGACACCACGAGAGACCGATGATTTACACATCGATATTACACACGAGACATATTTACACTATCGATTGCACCACGAGACCATATTTACACTATCGAATGCACCGCGAGACCATATTTACACTATCGATTGCACCACGCTAGAGACCATATATTAATCGAATTTGCACACGAAACATCATTACTATAATTTACACCGCGAGACCATATTTTACACGAATGCACCACGAGTACCATATTACACTATCCATTGCACACGAGACCATATTTACACTATCGAATGCACCACGAAGACGAGACCATATTTACACTATCGAATTGCACCACGAGACCATCTATTATTTAACACATCGAATGCACCACGTAGGATATTTACAACACCATTATCGATCCCATGCACCACGAGACCATATTTACACTATCGAATGCACTCACGAGACATATATTTACACTATCGATTGCACACATGATACCATATTTTACTATATTACTGGCGACCTTATTTACACATATCGAATGCACCACGAGACCATATCTCGATTACACTACACTATGGATTACACCACGAGACCATATTTACACTATCGAAACCACACCACGAGACCATATACACTATCGATTGCACCGCAACCATAATTACGAGACCATATTTACACACAATCGAATGCACCACGAAACCATATTTACACAATACACCATATTCGATTGCACCACGAGACCATATACTTCCTATCGATGCACCACTAGACCATATTTACATCGTCACAGACACCATATTTACAACTATGCACACGATACCATATTTAATTGCACCACGAGAACCATATTTACACTATCGAACTTTAACGTGTTAAAACCATATTTACATCGATGTTGCAACATGCATCACACCATATTTACTACCGAATGATTGGCACTCTTACAGAGGACCATTTATCATCGACATGTCACCACGAGACCATATTTACACTATCGATTGCACTAACCACGAGACCATATTTAGACACTATCATTAATTACACCACGAGACCCATATTACCACTATCGATTGCACCCATATCGCATAAAATTCCAGTCAATATTTACACTATCGAATACACCACGAGACCATATTTACACTAATCGATTTGCTATCCAAATCCACCACATTAAGACCATGTTAGGTAAAAATATTACTATGGAGGTTGCACTAGTAATAATACCGAATTACAACCAAGACGAGACCATATTTTACACATCGAATCACCATGCCCCACAGCATTATACAGACCATAACCACGACGACCATATTTACACCTATCGAATTGAAGCACCACGAGACCATATTTTAACATAACTATACACCACCGAGACCATTATTTACCACAGACAAATTGATTGTAAACACCGCGAGAATGCACCACGAGACCATATTTTACATCGAGTGCACCACGATATTACACTATAACGATTGCACCGAGTACCAATATTTACACTATCGAATGTTGCACCATGATACACGAGACCATATTTACACTATCGAATGCACCACCACGAGACCATATTTACACTATCGAATTGCACCACGAGACCATATTTAACACTATCGAATGCACCACGATCGCTATTCGAAGACCATATTTACACTAATCGATTGCACACAAACGAGACCATATTTATTTTACACTTCGTAATGCATATCAGACACACACATTATCGAATGCACCACGAAACCATATTTACAACTAATCGAATGCACCACGAGACCATGTATTTACACTATCGATTGCACCAATCAGTACATATTTACACTAGCCGAATACACCACGAGACCAAATTTATACACTAACCGCGTTAAACGAATGCATCTACGCGATACCATATTTACAGGCCCATCGAATTGCACTCCAAAGCTCATCTGAGAACGCATTTTAACACTATCCGACAGTAGAATACAACGAAACGCAGTTAAACATAACTTGAATGCACAATACCGACGATAGCACCATCGCCATACCAGTATTTTACAAATCCTGCCCTATACCCGAGACCTTGGCAGTTTAACACGAATGCCACACGAGACCAAAATTTCTCATGCTCGACTTGCAAACTTCTTCATTTACACTATAGAACGCTGTCCCACACGAGACCTTATTTACATCACCCGATTGTACCTACTCACCATTGTTACTTGACATAAGGATGGACAGGAAACAAGAGAAGATTTTATTGGTTTCGACAACGCTGACGATGTGACGATATTTTACATACTAATCGAATGCAGCCATTAATAAACCATTTATCACTTAGCAAACGAAATGCATCCAAACGATGAGGCACATATCACTATCGAACTCACTACGGAATAAAAATGCCATATTTAGCACTAGCACGGTTGCACACAGAACCATTTACAGAGAGGGCTTTGAAGCAATCCAAGGTATTATACCGGCCTCGAAAATCCTACGTACAGTGCAGCACATATCGAATACACTTTCACGATACCATAAGTTACAATCGATTGCAGACACAGTGCGTCTATTTACAAATCGAATGCATTTTGGGATCAAAATTTACACTTTTTTCTGCTTTATAGGAACTCACCGATACCATATTTAAAGACCTTACGAGACCAATGCTGTTGACACTATTGGATGATAACCACGGTGACCCAATTCTTCGAGATCCGAATTAAAACCGCTCCACGTAGACTATGATCAACTTATCGAGCTACTGTAATCGAGATGACAACGAGAATAGGGCCGATTATCATAAACATTCTCACGAGACCATGACATACAATTCCATGTGCAACCATAAACGCATGGTATATACACGTCGGGTCAGCCGCGAGACATTATTTATATTCACTAGAATATAATTGTTATTAATCGATACACATCGAGGTACCACCATATTTACAATATCATATGTTGCTACACAAAGTCAGTGGATTACACTATTATTCTAGTTATTGCCAGTTCCCTATTAATACCAATAACTCTATTGAATAACATCTGAACCAAGTCTAACATCGAATGTATCTTTCAACCATATTACTGAAAATCGCTTTAACTTTAGAACCATATTTACACTTCACATGGATTTCACCACTCATATAGAATTTACAAATTATCGATTGCAATGTTGATAATTTAATATGATCCATTAGCCTGAGAACCTTATTTCACTATCGAATTTCTACGCACGTGACCCATTTACACTATTCGATTGCATAGAGACCATAGTGAATATCTGCTAATTACGAAAATATTTGCTAACGTACATTAAATTAAGCCGCAACTTGCATATTTACACTATCGAAGCACGAGGACCGTTCTTATTGGCACAACTAAAAGTGCTTAATGTATTTTTGACTAGCACTATGAACAAAGCGAAACCATATATTTATAGTCGTCTTTTTTCCATGGAAAATTGATTTGAAACCGATTCGAAAAATAATCTAAATCTTCAAATGTTGTTGACACTATTGATATCTGATATGGTTGTAATATCTACATATTGAATGCAATCTTGTTCTTGAACGTTCTTGTACGTTATAGAATTATCACAAGATACCATGTTTGTACTTTTCATTGGGATTTACTGTTAAAAATACTTTACACTATTAATATAGCTTGTGGTTTGCCACTCCTTGACATATATTACGGTTACACTTAAATCAGACACTGTCACTTTTCATATTTACACTTATCAAATACATAGGACATGATTGAGATATATTATGATATCGATTAAGTCACACCATACAGTAATCACGAAAATTCACTGAAAAGTAACCTCATATTCTACGAATGAAAGACCAGACAGACCATTTTTTCATTATCGACATTTGAATGACTAATGATCCAGAATCATTTTAAAGATTGCACCCAGGTCTTTTTATAGACCAATTTTAACTCAAATCGAAAAGCTCACAAAGACTATTATTCACGTACCACACAACACCTAACTGAATGATCCGATGTGTATAATGATAAGACAGAGACTCTAGTATAACCACATTAGGCGAGGTATCCATTTACCACACTTTTAAGAACTATAATTAACACGAGACCTATATCCAGTGACATCACTGCATAAAACCACAGTTGTCCTTAATTGGTGTCACGTTATAGGCAGATTTGAACTTGTAGATTAATTTACTTATTTGTTTTCATACTGGAATCATATTTCTACTATTGAGATGGCGATTGGCCACCTTCAACCTGAGTTATCTTGAAACACCCCAGCAATTGCACCGCGAACACCAGAAATGTGTTTCGAGAGAATGGCACTCACGAGATCAAAATTGCCATTTGCACCGGGACAATGTCATGTATCATTTCGAATGCAGTTACAGTCACAGAATATGCCTGGTTAGAACTTATAAAGATGTTAAAAACCATATTTTCAAGATGCAGATTTATGTAAATTCAATAGAAGTACATGGACTAATCGAATATATAACGAAACATTGGTCGGGGATTCGAGATGTCAGTTTTCACGTTCTATATAAATTTACATCCTATGTTTCCAGCTAAATTACGAACCCAATGTTAATGTATGCACGAGTTCAAAATCTCAGTTACTTAGAATATTCAGTAGACCCCGTGACTTGATTTACAGACTTGACACATAGTTACAAGACCTTGAGTCCATATTCACTGTCAGAAGCCTCACGGAGGAAGAATAGCCGTTTTACAGTAACTGTAATAGCAGAATGAAGACATGCATGCTAACTGCCTTTAAAAGCTGGACCATTGGGGTTTTCTAGATTCGAAAACCAAAAATAGTAGTTTAAAAAATTGGAAATTAGCCCAAAATTGCAATGTGATCCTTGAAAGAAAGTATCAATATGGTCCATAAACACTTTACAACCTTTGGTATTGAGCTTCATGCCAGCATACCACAGAGAATATATGATTTAAATCTGGGATTTTCAGCTCCCACCAAAATGTAGTAAATTTTCTAAGAAACTGAAGAAATGTTTGTAAGTCAGGTCATAAATTCACAAACGTGCGTTTGTAGACAATTTATGATCCAAACAGTTTTCACCCACTGACTATAAAGTATGAAAAATCATCATGCATTTTCACAAACTTTTAGCAGCCAAATCCCCAAGTGAACGCCATTTTCACAACATATTTGATTAGTTGACATTGAACAACAAGGTCGGATTGACAAATTTCCAACGACAAACATGTAATTCACATCTATGATATTTCACAAACAATGTGTCAAATCTGAAAAAGCGCTTTCGGTTACTGAGATGATAACTACATTTTAACATATTTGAAACCGTTGCGTAGACTTTTAATGTGGCATGTTCATAGGTAATTCATTTCCTACAACTTTACGTTGCCTCAATAAACAGCATACATATCCAGGACCAATTATGTATCCAATATAACGTAGTTTTTCTACGCAGGAAATGAATCTATTTTGCGCCCATCGGAATTTAAAGTTCAAAAGTGGTGATTTTTCAGTCTGGAATTTTTCATTACATTTTGTTTGGACGAAGCAAAAATGTCAGTTTGTAACAGCAATGCTATTATTTCTTATAAGTTTTTTTGACTATTACTAAAGTGAAGTTGTTTAATTTACAAGGCAAAACAATTGTCAAACTTGTGGGTCTGATAAGCGGACGTTATGAGGCTTAGATGTTAACACCGTATAAGTTCCGGTAATGAGTCATATCAAGATGGCACAGTCCCATCTTCGAATTTCACTCGAAATGAAATATAGCATAACCATGGCATTTCATTGAACAGATGTAGGACAAATGTGTTATTGCTTTGATAACCGCTGCTACTATTGTTGACTCACATTGCTGTAGATTATACAACAATTTCTCATGCTCTAGCCATGATTTCCATATCGTGTATAATACTATGTAGTGTGAATTTAAACTCCGCAGGAAATGTATCCAAAAAATGATATTTGTAGTCAATAATAACAGCCCCGGCGTTAATGGTTACACGCTTTCAGCATTTTTTCATATTTGGACTACGATTGTTTTGCAAGCAAAATTGTTTACCCCAACATTAAATTTGTTATTCATAATATGTGTTATTTGACCTGGCTTATGAATCTTCCTAATAACAATTAACAACAAATAATAAAACCCAATAAGAAATGCAAAAAAAGAATTTTTACATCAAACAGCAGTATGTGGCCACTCAAGCACAAGGAATAGAATTCGATATAAAAATTCTCAAAAATAACAAAACTAAATACTGCTAATCAATGTCCGTTAACAATAATGTAATAGGACCTTAAGTAAATTTTAACCTGAAGGCATGTGTTTTGTTTAATAGTCAATCAACAGTTAACAGTAAGCGTTTGTGTCTTTGAAAATTTGAGCTAACATTCATAGAAACTTCCTATGCAAAGGAAATTTAAGCAAAATGCCCCATATGGTTTATGTGCGAACAATAGTTTGTAAACTTGTCGGATAAACATGTCTACATCTCATGGTTTGTTCAATGCCAAAATTATCCATTATCATTGTGCAATGCTTTCTCGCCTCACTGAACCTATCCATTTGACAGAGACTCGGCATATTCTGGTAGCTGGTTCACATGCAGTCCGAAAATCTAGTTAGAGTACGTCTGAAAACTCAGTATTCAATTAATTGACGTGAACGAAATAAGTTGGACACTTTGTTTTTACATAGTAGTTGTTCTAACTTTTATGACCCTATAATCATTTGTAGATTGACCAACTTAGATTTCATATCAGAAACAAGGTTGTAAGGGATGTGGAGCATATCTACAATGATTCTGATGTATCAGTACGTATATGCAATGTTTCAGACTAGGTCTCCGGCATAATGGAAATCAACACCAGATGCCAGTATTTCTTGCTTATGGTGGAATTGTTCTCTTAAGCGTTACATAACTCCATAATTTTTAGTATCGGAAGTTTTTCGTCTTTTAAAATTCAAATCTTGTGGACCAACAAACAAGTACATACCAGCGTGCAACCACACTTTAATGGCATGGTAAATCATACTTGATACTTTGGTCATTCGTGAGGCATATAAATTAGAAAACTTTTTTCATTGGTAATTTGAAACTTTTCATGAACTCCACATGTCAATGTAAGGTATGCTGGTTGTGTCTATTACTCGTAATGGACTCTGGTGTTTGCGCATCTACCATGAAGACTCTACAGACAGGCTAAAACCAAGAGATTTTCGTAATACAGCCCATACAAAAACAATTAAATTGACTTGACAAAGAGAGCTTGTATTTTCACGTTGCAGATACTCATTTTTATGGACCATGTTCTTAGTAGTAAAAATAGTTTTTTTGAATCCACCTGTCATCTGATGCCACCTATGGTTTCTGAGGTTTCACAAGAATTATTTAAATTGTGCTTTTACGAACTGTAAGGACAAATAAACTAAACCCCGTTTCCCACAGAATGTTTAATCTGTTCAATCTTTTCCATCATGCCGGGGAAGTCTGGTTACATCATACGATATGTCGAATCCCAGGTCAAAAATTAGGACTTGGAAACAGGAAACTCCCAAATGTCCCTGAATTGCCGATAAAAACATGCCCTGACCTTAAAATGACGGCATTAACGTTTAGTGAATACTTCATAATGACAAAATCGCTTTGTTGGTGTTGTTGCTATATAACGTTGAAAGTAACATGTTTTTTCAAAAGAGTTTATTTTCATACATGACTTTCATACAAAGCAAATTAATATCAACTTATATGTAGAGGATTTAACCGCACGCAAACATAAAATATGGTCCCCATAAGAATTTTAGTGAAAGAAATATTCGAAAAACTGATAACCATCATGACGTCGCCGTTATACCTCCAACCAAATGGATACTGAACATTCTGGAAAACACACAATATATTCGAAAAATGTTTCCCGTATGGTAAGTTTACGAAACTTTAATTCATCCCATAAATAAAAAAGGTTAATTGATTTTTTTAAAATTCAGTTCAGACACTATATATATCTAACATTTTACATGAAACCCCCCCCCCCCCCCCCCACCAATATTCCCATACGACCAAACATTGCAACTGATCAATACCCAAATACTGAATGTTATAATCAAGCAAAACTTTTCAATAGCAAATGTTATCATTGAAGTGGCCAACGGCACCATTTGTTTTGTAAAGTGTTACGTTTGAAATAAATTAACAAAAATGCGAGCAAGGTCTAATGCACTAAAGGTAAACCAAATGACTGGTATAACAAATCTTTTACCTGCATTTCACATATTATTTTTGGTGTTTTGGATGGTAATAAGACGATTTCATCATGATAACAAATAATTTATTCAATTGCTATTTTTTAGGTTTTTCTTGTAAACATATTTTGAGGACTCGTTATTCAACCAAATATGAAAAAATGTTGAAAAATTCCATACATTGAGCTTAATACAAGTTTTTTTTAATTTTGTCGATATGAAAGTTAAATGACATACATAATTGGAAAACATTTTGGTTAAAACTGGGGAAATTGTTGTAAAAACAATGTGGTCAAAAAATAGATTACTCATATGTCTTCATTTCTGTATCTAAACTTTATGTGCATGTTATAAATATATTTTCCATTTTACATGAATTCATATGGTTGACAAGATTCTACTATTTTCATAACGCGCATATACTCGCGAGATGTTAACAAGTTTTTTGTTCTAAAAAAATGGTTGCTACAATAAGTCTGTTACTTTGACGAACCTCTTCAAAAATACTTACTAGGTACGTATAATTTGTTGCAAACATTTTTCTTGCGTCTTAAACAAAAATACTGTAACTGCTTTATCAGTGAAGTTGATCGCTGAAGCCCAGTTAAATTTGTTAACATGGGTACCATTAAATCCGATATTAGTCGGTACTTTACATTTACTTTTTGGAAATGTATAAATATTGCTGCACAGATTGCGATATCCAATGATATATCATGTCGTGCTTAAGCCGGGGGCCGTGGTCATTTTGGCATATGGTCATTTGAGTCAAAAAGAGTCTTTGAAAAATGTTAAATTTGAAGTTAAAATCTCTATGTTTTATTTTAGATTTTATCTAGTTTATCTCCTTCGCCCCTTTAATGACGTCCATATTTCTCCGGAAGTTCATACCCAACTTGTTTGCAATCATACGCTTAGAACATTTCGGATTTTGAATCAACTGGTCAATGATGTGGAACTAGGACACTCTGATTTTGGTCGTTGTCCTTAAAACAATTGTTCAATGGGGGACAAGATCGCAACGTTGGAATTTATTGCATGAATACTTAGACGGTTTTCTTTAACTTTACTCACATCCGTAATGTCAGGATAAATTGCACACACGTTAAATAAAATCTCGTAATCAATATGGCATTCATATGGGTTCGGTCAGGGATATAGGCCAAGGGCTAGGAGGCGTCCCACTATGCACCCCCCCCCCCCCAAACCTCCGAACCAATATTTTTCTGAACCCTTATGACCCACTGATCACAAATCCAAATGTTAACATTGCATAAGTTGGGATGAACTTCCGGTTATGACGTCATCAAGATGGCCGCCATCTAGAATTTCACTAAAAATTGAAAAATAGTCATAACATTAACATTTTTCAACCGAAGTAGACAAATGAGGTACCAAAATGACCACAATAGAACAACAAATACATATCAGGACCAAAAAATCCAATATATGTAGTGATTTCTACGCAGGAAATGAAAAAATCGGATTTAAAGATCAAAAATGGTGATTTTTCAGCAAATTTTTCATATTTTGTTTGACGCAGCAAAAATGTTTCCCAACAGCAATCTATTATTTCTAATAAGTTTTTTGACCACTTGTCAATCAGTTTAAGCAACAAAAACAACCAAAACCAATGTTAACATCGTATAAGTTCCGGTAATGACGTCATCAAGATGGCCACCATCTCGAATTTCACTGAAAAATGAAAAATAGTCATAACATTGGCATTTTTCAACTGAAGTAGATAAATGAGGTATCAAAATGACCACAATAGAACAACAAATACATGTCGTGACCAAATAAGCCAATATATGTAGTGATTTGAACGCAGGAAATGAAAAAAATAATATTTTAAGCTCAAAAATGGTAATTTTTCAGCATTTTTTCATATTTGGCTTGACGCAGCAAAATTGTTTCCCAACAACAAATTGTTATTCACAATCAGTTATTTGACCTCTTATCAATCTGTTAAAAACAACAACAACAAAAATATATAGAAATGCAAAAAAAGAATTATTGTTATACCCTCAATTTTGTAGATTAGCAGCGTCTCAAAAATAACACAACACCTACTGATAGCGTAACAAATGTAACCTAAGCTAAGCCTGTGTATCCATTAATATCATTAACAGTTCCCAAAGCGTTTGTGTCTTTGAAAATGAGCACATTCATTGGTTATTTCCTATGCATAGCATAAGCAAAATGTCATATGGTTACTACAATGTCACTAATATGTCTTTCACTGGTTCTCAATGATAACCATTATCATTGTGCGTGCTTTCTCGCCTCACTGACCTATCCACTGAAGAGACTCGGCATATCTGGTAGCTGGTACATGCAGTCCGAATCAGAGTACTCGAGATATCAGTATCCAATTCGTCAAAAGCCAGATCGACGTCTTCGATGTCGATGAGCTCATGTGACACTGCATTACCAGTGTTGTTCTAGCCTTTTATGACCCATCCATGACCAGAGTTCATATCAGGAACAACAGGTTCAGGGATGTGGGATATCTTTCAGATTCTAACATATCGTACGTATATGCTGTTTCAGACTTCTCCGGCATAATGGAAATTACACCAGATGCACATTCTTCCAATGGTGGAATTGGTTCTCTTAAGCACATAACTCCATAATTCGTATGAAGTACTATTCATCAATCTTGTGGACCCTCGTGCAACCATAAATGGCACAGGTGATATCATCGAGGTCATTAATGAGGGCATAAATGTTAAATGTTTTTCATTGGTCTGACTTTTCCCACTCCCTTGAAGGTGCTGGTTGTGTCACATCTGGTGTATGCGCAAAGAGACCATTGAAGACTCTCCAGTAAAAAGTTCTCTAAAGTGCTTTCCAGACTTGGCAAAGAGTGAAACTTCACTGCAGACCTCATTTATGACCTCAAAGAATCCACCTGTGCCACCTATGGTCACTGAGGTTCACAAGAATTAGGAATTGTGCTTCATACGAATTAAGGAGAACCAACTCAACCCTCCACAGAATGTTGATCTGGTGTCTTTTCCATCATGCCGGGGAAGTCTGGAACATCATATACGATATGTGAATCTAGGTGAAACTAGGTTGGAAACAGGAAGAGCTCCCACATCCCTGAAGCCGATGTTTCTGATCTTAACTCTGACCATGGACAGTTGACAAGTTAGAACCACGATGGTAACCCGGTAATGTAATGTCACATCAGGTCACCGAGGTCGAAGACGACACTCTGGCGAGAAAGCACGCACAACGAAAATGATTAGCATTAAGAACTAGTGAAAGAAATATGTGACACTGTAGTAACCATCTTATATCTTGCGTTATACACAGGAAATAAACAATGGATGTGCTCATTCTAAAAGACACAATATGTTTCGAAAAGTGTCATGGTATTTACGGAACTTTAATTTGATACCCTATAGCTATTAGTTAGCGTTTTGCTGTAATAATTCAGTTTGAGAGGCTACTAGTCTACAAAATTTCGAGCATGAAAATGGATTATTTTGAAGTCCCACTTAAATATTCAGCCAACTTTAAATTCAAATTTGTTAAGATATAAATCGTCAATAGCCAATGTTATATTCAGGAAATTCCAATACACCAGGAAACTGTAGTGTTACCGGTTTGGAAAAAAATAACAATCATATGCCGCATCCAGTGATGTTTTGTAAACCAAATGATGGTATAACAAATCTCTGTTGCATTTCTATATATTTTTGTTGTTGTTGTTTTAACAGATTGATAAGAGTTCAAATAACTGATTGTGAATAACAATTTGTTGTTGGGAAACAATTTTGCTGCGTCAAGCCAAATATGAAAAAATGCTGAAAAATTACCATTTTTGAGCTTAAAATATTATTTTTTTCATTTCCTGCGTTCAAATCACTACATATATTGGCTTATTTGGTCACGACATGTATTTGTTGTTCTATTGTGGTCATTTTGATACCTCATTTGTCTACTTCAGTTGAAAAATGCAATGTTATGACTATTTTTCTTTTTTCAGTGAAATTCGAGATGGTGGCCATCTTGATGACGTCATAACCGGAACTTATACGATGTTAACATTGGTTTTGGTTGTTTTTGTTGCTTAAACTGATTGACAAGTGGTCAAAAAACTTATTAGAAATAATAGATTGCTGTTGGGAAACATTTTTGCTGCGTCAAACAAAATATGAAAAATTTGCTGAAAAATCGCCATTTTTGAGCTTTAAATCCGATTTTTTCATTTCCTGCGTCGAAATCACTACATGTATTGGATTTTTTGGTCCTGATATGTATTTGTTGTTCTATTGTGGTCATTTTGGGTACCTCATTTGTCTACTTCGGTTGAAAAAATGTTAATGTTATGACTATTTTTCAATTTTTAGTGAAATTCGAGATGGCGGCCATCTTGATGACGTCATAACCGGAAGTTCATCCCAACTTATGCAATGTTAACATTTGAATTTGTGATCAGTGGGTCATAAGGGTTCAGAAAAATATTGGTTCGGAGGTTTGGGGGGGGGAGGGGTGCATGTGGGACCCTCCTAGCCCATGGCCTATAACTGATGCCGCGAAGTTTTTCGTTTTGGGTCCCCGTCAATCCGTGTATTCCATGTGATTGTGTAGCAACCATTATGATTCTTGGAATTTACTTCATGCACTAATCGTTTAAAAATTAATACCATATTTTAACACGATTCTAAAGTAAGCAGTTCAAACTACATTTATATTGGTAATCGACGTGCAACGTAAACACCTACGGGACAAGCTAGGCAGACCGAAATATTTTGCGGAATAATCCGAAAGCGAGTAATCCAGATAGGTCGCCACGGGGAGAAAAAAAATTATTCGCGACTTAGCCGGGATCCGGAAAAGCGAAGGTTACCAAAACGTAAGACGAGTACACCAGTATGGCGGACGGTCTACGTTAAACCTGTTAATTATACTTATCTGCTTTCAAGATGGCAATATGACTCCAAGAGGACTCCATGAGGTTCATTTCATAGCCTGCATGGTTTTAAAATTTCGACCTCACACCGATACTAGCCTATTTTCATGAGAATAGGTGCTGAAGCATAAAGAAGTATATATAAGTTGTTTTTGTCTTTCAATCAAATTGTTGCGTATTTTAATAACATGACTTAAGACCTATAGAAGAAACAAGAAAATGAGAAAAACCAGCAGCAAAATTCAAAACACACTCATATTATATGTCCTACCAATCTTAAACAACTGAGACTGGATTTTAGCATTATATTCAAGAGTAATTGGTTTTTGTCGAGGCTGGGGGAGGGTGTACACTCATTAGAATACGCAGAATTTCAAAGTGCGTTACTTATATGTATTGTGATACATGTCACTCTGCGTATAAGCCTAATCCTTCCAGGTTCCTAATGAACAATTGCTTCACAACTCCACTGAGTGCAAAAATGATTTTCCACATATAATTGCGTCAAAGTATCACACCGGCCATAACTGATAAAACCCACAAAAATGCGTTTGATACTAATCCACAGAACAGAGTCACAAATAAGCTCCCTCCATTAGAAACTACTAATGTCTCTGAGTACAATTCTGATGACTTATCGTCTAATAACCAGTTCCTCATTACAGTTCTGCATTAGGCCTCTCTGTGGGGGGAAAAAACCCATAATGGGGGGCTGGAGTATATATAGCTACAACCTAAATTCAAAGAAATATTTGAGAGGAACTTTCTAACTTCATATGAAAATATCAAACTAAAAACATTAAACAAATAAACACACAGAACTTACTTGGAAATACATGGGGATCATACCTAGGATACCCTATTTATAATTCAACATGTTTACAAACAAGTAATGTTTATAACATGATATCTTATTCTTAGAAAGTTCTAAAGCCTAATATTACTGATGATGAACTTTTTAGGATGTTATCAATATTAAATGCTATAGGAATATATATCTCCCTTAATCATTCAATAACCTACAATGTATTATCAGTGTCATACATAACAACACCACCGGTTCCCTTTAAAGAAGAAGAAAGTCTTTCGCTTGAGAAAAGGAAACCTTTCTTGAAAATATTAAGCTCTCATATTTAAATCCTTGAATTAAACACAACAGCTAGAAATAATTGTCATATTTCCCTTTGACATGCGTTCTTGATTGTCAAAAATTGAACCATTCGCAAAGTAAAATTCCACCTGTAGTATACTGTTGGTTTATTGCGAGTTTTTCATTTGATCCCAAGTGAAAGTCAATAGGAGTTATTTTATGGGTCGGTGTAGAGACCAACCACAGGCTACCTAACAGTAGATGCATGACACGAATATACATTCAAATGGCTGGATATTCAAAGCCTCAAAATACTCAACCGCTATAACATTCTTCTTTCTCCAAATGCCGTGGACACTACTTATTGCTCTGCGTTGGTGTGTCCATAAAAACTTTTATCGAGAAATAACACAAAATTGGAGATCAGGCACAATTTGCTCAGAAACCTCTCTTGCATCAAAATCCAGATACCATGCACCTACATCGCTATGGGTGCGTTCAACCAATCAGTTTAAACTGTGTTATTAAAATCTGGAGCGCAGTCAGAAATGGTAGAGATATTTTGTTAGTAAAAGGCTTTCCCAATCTTTCAACATAGGCAGACTGTACATTACTTGATCTGACCAGTACACAAGTACCATCTATCTAGGCGAACAATTGGGACAATTTTGCCCACTGAAACCCAATTATAAATAGAAATTTAACATGTTATCTAAAAAGATTGCCAACATTAAATGCATAACCCTTGTGACAATACGTTTAAATAAAAATGCACAGAAAGAGGTGCAACGGGAGCCCTGTGCCTGATGGCCAAATTAAAGCTGCCCTGTAGAGGTGTATGACAGGGTTCCCTTTTTGATCCAAAAGGGTATCAAAATAATGCTTTATGTCACAAAACTGCATTATTTTCTGAAGAGTATAAATAATTACATATTATGATCACAAATATGTAGGCAAAATGTGACAAATAAAATTTTGGCTACATTTTAAAGACAGAAAATATCAAAATTTTGGGTGTTATTTTCGGCCATGTCAATTATTAACAATGGTGATTCACCCACTTCCAGTTTGAGTGCACCAAAAATATTTTCTGAAAAGTTGGCTCATTACCTGACGTAGATATTGTGAAAATTTCAGAAAAATTGTGGACCGGTAAATTTGTCGTTTAAAGGTTATAATATAGCAAGGTCTATTTTTAGTAACGTTACATAATGCTATGGATATGCTTATTTTGGATCATTAATCAAGAATCTAACGGTGTCAACATTAATGTATAATCCAATACTCACCTGTAACGCTTGATATGATTTCAAATTGATTTATTTAGTGATACTTTGTAGAAAAAATTAAGTTTTACATAATCAAAATTACAAAACATTTGGGTGTTTTATGACCACAATAAGCTGTTTTTCATTTGAAGTAGCTTCACTAATATGTCCTGTTCTAATGATTTATTTTGTAATTATAGAGCATATTTACAGTGAAAAGTAATTAAAATGGGATTCTGTAATTGTGTGGTTTGAGACGGAGGAGTTACCAGGTTACATGGGTCATGTTACAAACCTACAGTAATTCAATTATTTGAAGGGCTAACACTTCTGATAGATTAACATTTATGTTGATTCATGCTAACAAATGTAAATCTCATCACTTTTACATATTGTATTGTTTTAGATTTTAAGTTTAATTTGGTCGGGAAACTCATTAATGTATCATTTCAGATTTAGATACATTAATGGCAAATGCTTCTTTAATCTTGCAAAATATCTAACTAAAAGTAGCAGTTTTAATAATAGACGTTATCTGTAAGTAGATCATCAAAACGTGATTATATCTTTATTTTCAATAATCATATTTGAATTTCATGTTAGTATTATTATATAATTAGAAAATTAAACAGCTTTACTGAGTATTAGACACAAAGGAAAGGCTTCGATCACAGTACATGTACATGGTGTATATCCCTGTGGTAAAGAGTGTGTGGCGATGAAACCGTTTGATTCCATACTATATAAACTGACCTTGAGTTTAGAATTATATGATTTTTATTAGTAATTCTGAAGTAATCCTTATGGACAATGGATAATGGATATAATAATGGAGATAATGGAGAAACAGTCAAACAGAAAATGAGAGTGTCTGATCAAACTGGAAATCATTTAAATGCAGTGTACTACATATACTGTATGTTACTTAGCTTTTTGTCATGTATAGATTAATTTATTTGGATCCCCCTGACATGTAAAATTTATGTTGTGATAACCAAATTTCTTATAAAATCAAAATTTAATACATGAAATGATAAACCTTGTGACATTTTGATTGATAGTATGATGTTTTTACGATACACAAAGCTAATTATGAAGAATAAAACTGTGGACCTCAAAAACTTTTGACTGTTTCATTAACCATAAAAGATGCTGTTATATTTTTAACTGAAAAAAACCCACTTAGTTAACCTTTATGGAATTCATAAAAAATTCTGAAAAAATTCAAAAACTCGAAATCAAACTTCAGTTGATTGATCACAAAATGTTCTGAACAATCTATATATTAAACTGCTAAGAAATACTTAATATAGCAAAATTAATACAATTTTGAACGAAAAAAATCATATATCAATTTGTTTATGTTTTTTTTAAAACAAAAACTTGTAATGGTGTGATTTGATGCCATTGCCAACACTTTGAAAGCACAATATTTTCAAAAACAACAACATTATACATATATGTACTAATATACTGGATATGTAAAAATTGGGAAAAACTTGATTCTCTTACATAATAATCTACTCCCACCCATTTTTTTTCTAGATTTTGTTATTATTTTACTTTATATACCTTTCAGCTGTAAATAAAAAGAATATTTCTGAGAATGCAGTTGCAATCATCATCTAGCTTGAAAAGTGAACGATAATGCCCTAAAAATTCCGAAATACTTTGTTATTGTGATTCAATATTTTGATTATTCTACGATATATAGGTTATAAAATCATATATTACTTTAAATTTAATGTAACTAATGAGTATTAAATAAGATTAAGAAATTACTTTCTTTGTTTTCTCAATTTTATGATTGAAAAGGACCGTGGTGCGACCACGGTGTAATACTGCTAAAAATAGACCTTGCCTCACTAAGACCTTTAAACGACAAATTTACCGGTCGTCAATTTTTCTGAAATTTTCACAATATTTACGTCAGGTAATGAGCCAACTTTTCAGAAAATATTTTTGGTGCACTCAAAATGGAAGTGGGTGAATCACCATTGTTAATAATTGACATGGCCGAAAATAACACTCAAAATTTCGATATTTTCTGTCTTTAAAATGTAGCCAAAATTTTATTTGTCACATTTTGCCTACATATTTGTGATCATAATAAGTAATTATTTATACTCTTCAGAAAATAATACAGTTTTATGACATAAAACATTATTTTGATACCCTTTTGGATCAAAAAGGGAACCCTGTCATACACCTCTACTGGGCAGCTTTAATTTGGCCATAGCACAGGCCCCTGGGACCTTTTGAATTTTTTAAACGTATTTCAAGGGTTTGCATTTATGTTGCTACATATAACATTTAATTTCAATAAAATTGGTTCGTGGGCAAATTTCCATTGTTCGTGAAAGAGGTCCTTTGACATTTTTTTTTTAACAAAGCAGTAAGTGGAGCTGCTATAACAGAGAAATTTTGACAAAATTTTCTGTAATATCCAGCCATACCAAGAAATCTCATCAGCTCTCTCTTGCTTCCAGGAATTGGAAAATCTATAATTGATTCTACTTTGGCCTGAACAGGTTTAACCTGCCACTGTCCTACAACATGGCCTAAAAATTCAACAGTTGCATGACAACATTCACATTTCAATAAGTTTACAGTCAATTTCATGGTAGTGAGTCTTTCGAAGAATTCATGAATCCCGCGTAGATGGTCTTCCCACGTGTCGTGGTAGTTGATGACGTCATCGTTGTATCCATCGCAGCCTTCAAGGTCTGATGTCACGCTATTAAGAAGACGTTGAAATGTTGCTGGGGCATTCTTCATACCAAACGGCATAACTTTGTACAGGTACAAACCTTGTGAGGTTACAAATGCTGACACTTCTTTAGCTCTTTCTGTTAATGGCACCTGCCAATAACCTTTCAACAGGTCAAACTTGCTTACGTACTTGGCTTTGCCAATTTTGCCAATGCAAGAGTCAATCCTTGGAATTGGATAAGAGTCTGTTTTACCGACAGAGTTAACTTTTCTGAAGTCAGTACATAACCGGTATGTCTTGTCTGGCTTTGGAACCAGAACACATGGAGAGCTCCATTCACTTTTGCTTGGTTCAATAATATCAAAACATGTATTGAATTTCTTTCTTTAAATGTTCTTCTTTCAAAGGATTGACACGGTAAGGATGTTGCTTGACAGATGGCGCATCGCCTACATCCACGTCATGATAGATAGCATCTGTTTTGCCTGGTGTATCCGGAAACAAATGTTTATACTCAAGTATCAAATCTTTCAGTTCATTGCGTTCCTTTTCTGATAGATGACATAGTTTCTTGTCCAAGTTCGCGAGCACATCTGAGTTCTTTAACTTTACACCACATTCTAAACCTACATCTTGTACACCACCATCTAAGTCTAATTTACAAATATCAGCTGTACTTTCACTTTGTGATGGTACAGAGGCCAAAGTAGCAATAGGTTGAGAGGTCTTGCTCTCTTCTCTATCTACATATTTCTTAAGCATATTAACATGACATAATTGAGTTTTCTTGCGCCTCCCTGGAGTTTGTACAATGTAGTTAACATCATCGACCTTTTTCTCAACAACATAAGGTCCAAAATATCTAGCTTGCAAAGGCTGACCCGGTATTGGTAATAGAGCCAAAATTTTGTCACCTGGATCAAAACTTCTTGCACGGGCACCTTTATCATACCATGTTTTCATTTTGGTTTGAGTAACGGCCAAATTTTCTTTTGCCAATTCACATGCCCTTGTCCGCACTTGTCAACCTTTGCTTAGAATTAGACACAAACTCTAAGAGATTCACTTTAGAATCTTCATCCAAAATTTTGTCTTTCAAAATTTTCAAAGGACCACGTACAGTGTGTCCAAACACAAGTTAAAAGGGACTGAGGCCAAGAGATTCTTGTACAGATTCTTTAACGCCAAACAACAACATGTGTATACCTTCGTCCCAATCTCTTTTGTTTTCAAAACAATAAGATCTCATCATATTCTTCAATGTCTGATGAAATCGTTCTAAAGCACCCTGAGACTCAGGATGATAAGCACTAGACTTATATTGCTTGATCTGGAGCTGGTACATGACTTGTTGGAAAATACCAGACATGAAATTCGAACCTTGGACAGCTTTTGGAAGACCAACCAGTGTAAAGAATTTAACCAAAGCCTTGACTATGTTAGGGGCCTTAATATTCCTGAGTGGGATGGCTTCAGGGAAGGGAAGCGTGTGGAAGAACACATAATAGTTAAAAGATACTCATTCCCAGACTTAGTTTTGGGTAGAGAACCTACACAGTCTATAATAACTCTACTAAATGGTTCCTCAAATGCTGGAATGGGGTGCAAAGAGATGCCACAGGGATTTTCTGATTAGGTTTTCCCTACCACCTGACAAGTATGACAAGACCTACAAAAATCAGCCACATCCCGTTTCAACTTGGGCCAAAAGAAGTGATCTAGGATCCTGTTATAAGTCTTGGTCACACCTAAATGCCCTGCCATAGGTACATCATGAGACAAACTCAGAATATCTTGCCTATACCTCGGTGGGACAACTATTTGATTGACAACCTTCCAGTCTTCTTCGGGAGACACATCAGGGGGGGGGGGGGGGGGGGCGCCACTTGCGCATCAACACACCTGACTTATGGAAGTAACAAACTGGGACTTTCTCAGCCTCTTCCTCACTCAAAGCACAATTACACAATAAGGAGAATTCTGGATTTTTTCCTGTTCTACTATAAGCTCCTCTCTAGACAAAGATGATTTACTCATCATGTCAGCCAAAGAAGTATCCTTGTTAGGAACAACTCTATCACTATCAAAGTCTACAGGATTGCTCAAAAGATCACACTTGCCACCGACATTCTCTATATCATGAGCCAAGAAAGTGTCACCTAACCCTGGACTACAATGATCCTCAACTACTGCAACATCAGAAACCTTCTTACTCATTGAACGAGTTACAGCACAAGAAGGGAAAATACCAGGAAATTCCTGTTGAATAGTCTCAGCATCGCCTGTTTTATCAGGGATACTGGACACTAAGGGATCTACCCTAACTTTCTCTACAGCCAAGTCATTGCCTAAAATGACCGACACGCCCTCTATGGGAAATTCCGGTCTAACACCAATGGTGACAGGCCCAGTAACCAAGTGTGACTTTAAATAAACACAGTGGAGAGGCACATTAACAAAACCTAACTCTACACCATGAAGCAAAACACTACTACCACATGAGGTCTCCTCAGACAAAGTCACTACACCATCTAATATTAAAGAATGAGAAGCCCCAGTATCCCTCAAAATCTTTACAGGTTTCAAATTGGTGATATCACTAGTAAGTGAAACAAAACCTTCAGAAATGAAGGGAGAGTACTTCTCCAAGACTATCAGACTCTGAGCTCTTAATCTCAACAGACACTTTAGAATCTTCCACAATATCAAAAAGTTTCTGACTTATAAGGCTTTGACATAGCTAATACAGAAGGAACTGACTGTTTACGCCTTTGCTCCTTACGCTGGAGAGAATAACATTCAGACATAACATGTCCTACTTTATTGCAGTAATTACAAACAGGACCAGAAGGAGACCCCACACCTGCCCTATTATCTGTTTTAGAATCAGACTTTGTCTTATCACCTAATTTAGGTTTGTCGTTAGAAGGGTCACTAAAGGTTGGGTTCCTAGGCTGACCAAATTTACTAGTACCTGTGGTACTGTTATTGTCTTGAGAACTGATTTTAGCAAATGAGCCTTTGTGGGTGAGAGCATAATCAACAGCCATTGTAGCTGCTTCACTAAGTGTTTCAACTTTTTCTCTCATCTAAGTGAGTTTTTATGTTTGTGTGGACACAACGTTTAAACTCCTCTATCAACAATAATTGCCTCAATTTACAGAAATCGTCATTAATTTCTTTAGAATCACACCACCTATTAAATAATTGTTCTATTTCTCTGGCAAATTCTACATGAGTTTGTTCATATCTCTTTCTCGAGTTTCGAAATTTCTGGCGGTAAGCCTCAGGAACTAACTCATAAGCTTTCAAAATAGCTTTTTTGACTACGTGGTAATTTGAAATGTCATCAACAGATAAAGAAGAATAAATGTATCTAGCTTTACCAATCAAGACACTCTGAAGAAGCATTGTAAGCTTATCTTCAGGCCATTTCATACTGTCAGCTATTTTCTCAAAATGCAGAAAATACTTGTCAACTTCTTTCTCTTGAAAAGGAGGAACTAACCTTATGTTTCTACTGACATCAAACCCTCTGTTTCATTGTAAACCCCTAAAAGTTGGATTACTTGAACTGTCTTGAGAAGCTAGCTCTAATTCTTTTATTCTAAGTTCTGTTTCAGCTTGAATTTTATGCTTCTCTAGCTCTAACATCTGATCTCTCTCTCTCTTTTTCTTTTTCTTCTTTGTCTATTTCCATTTGTCTTAGTTTCATTTCATGTTCAAGTTCCATTTGTCTAATTTGGATTTCTGAAGTGACTGTTTCCTCTATACTATCTAATGCACTAGAGTCAAATTTGCCATTGTCAACAAAATATCTTATAATTACATTCCTAATTTCAGCTTTCCTCAAATTAGTTTTGATAGTAAGGCCTAAATGTTTACCCAATAACAGTAAATCCTTCTTACTAACTTGCAAAAGAAAATCCAGGGATGGCGCTTTAACAAACTGTTCTACCTGCATAGAAGTCATGTTTATCTAGCTGTTGGTTTCAAATGTAAACTCCAAATTTGTACACAAATTTTGAAAATTTCTTAAATAATTTTTCAAAGTTAGATTTCGCAAATAAAATATCGATCTCGGACAAGAGCCCCAATTCCTGTTACATGAACGAATAACAGAAATGAGAAACAGCAGCTAAATAAAAAACACAATTTATTTATGTATACAATATTAAACAGAGAATGGTTTACATTATTTAAAGTAATTGGTGGTGGTACAAGAGTAATACGAGAATTTAAAGTGTTACTTATCTGTATGTGAATGTCCTGGTATAATCCTTAATCCTTCCAGGTTCCTAATTAACAATGTTCACAACTCCACGAGGAAAAATGAATGTCCGCAGATAATTTGTAAAGTTCCAGGCAATATGAATAAATCCACACAATGCGTTGTAATAATCCACAGAAAAAGTCACAATAGCTCTCCCAATAGAATCTAATATGGCGCTGTACAATTCTTGATATGTCTAATTACAGGTCTCATTACAGTTCTGATTAGCCTTGGACAGCTGGAGTATATATAGCTAAACCCTAATTCAAGAATATTTGAGAACTTTCTACTTCTAGAAAAATCTAACTAAAACAGTAAACAAATAAACACACAGAACTTTCTGGAAATATACATGATATTATCCTAGAAAGTTCTATAGCCTAAATTACTGATATGAACTTTATAGGATGTATCAATAATAAAGTTATAGGAGTTATCTCCCTTATCTAATAACTACATGTATTTAGTGTCATACATAACATTCTGAGTATATCTTTCTTTTTATATGCTTTTTCATAGATGAAATTGATATGATTTGACCAATTAGCCAAAGAATTAAAGAAGAGACCAAGATGTTTGTGGTTAGTTACATTTACTAGTGTAACGGTTATTAAAGACCAGTTCAGGATGTAAAGCTTAGGAGTCAGTCCGCCTTGAAAATAGAAGGTCTACTGTTTTTAATCTGGGCTAAAAGCAATTCCCAAAGCGTTTGCCCACACAGCGATTTTTCGGAGATCAGAATTTAAGATATTTGCAGATTCCTGTCCGTCTCCCTCTTTAAGTATATACAATGATGTGTCATCAGGAAATAGTTTTACATTAGAATTTAATTTTTAGGTCATCTGACCGAAGTTCAGGAAGGTCAGGATGACCTATTGTCATCGTGCGTAAGACTATTTATACAAAAGCCTACTCCTACTTAACCCTTGAGCGGATTACATCCATATTTGGTGTGAAACATTATTGGGGAAGGACAATCATATTTTATATAAATGAGCCTGGTCCGACCCCTAGGGGCTGAGGGATGGGGCCCAAAAAAGGGCAAATTTTCTTAATTTTAGCTTTAAAATCCTACTCCTCCTTCATCCTTGGATGGATTTCATCTATATTTGGTGTAAAATATCATTGGGGAAGGACAATCATATTTTATATAAATGAGCCTGGTCCGACCCCTAGGGGCTGAGGGATGGGGCCCAAAAAAGGGCAAATTTTCTTAATTTAAGCTTTAAAATCCTACTCCTCTTTCATCCTTGGATGGATTTCATCTATATTTGGTGTAAAATATCATTGGGGAAGGACAATCATATTTTATATAAATGAGCCTGGTCCGACCCCTAGGGGCTGAGGGGTGGGGCCACAAATGAGGAAATTTTCTTAATTTTGATATGAGTATTAGAAAGTCTTCAATCACAGTACATGGTGTATATCCCCGTGGAAAAGAGTGTGTGGCGATGAAACCGTTTTATTCCATACTATATAAACTGACTTTGAGTTTTAAATTATGTGCATTTTATTAGTAATTCTAAAGTAACTCATAAAGACAAAATTATCTCTAAAAATCTTAATTGGCGGATATGGTATTAATCGTACAGAGATTATAGAGAAACAGTCAAACAGGAAATGAGAGTGTCTGAACAAACTGGAAATCATTTAGAGGCAGTGTATTATGCTGTATGTTACTTAGCTTTGTGTCACGTATAAATTAATTTATTTGGCTCCCCCCTGACATGTATAATTCATGTTGTGATAAACAAATTTCTTATAAAATCAAAATTTAATACCTGAAATGATAAACCTTAAGCTATTTTGATTGATAGTATGATGTGTTTACGATACACAAAGCTAATTATGAAAAGTAAAACTGTGGACTTTAAAACTTTTGACTGTTTCATTAACCATAAAAGATGCTGTTAGTTTTAAAACTGAAAAAAAATCTTTGTTATCCTTTATGGAATTCATGAAAATTCTGAAGAAAATTCAAAAACTCAAAATTAAACTTCAGTCGATTGATCACAAAAAGTTCTGAATAATCTAAATCTTAAACTGCTAAGAAATATCAAACATAGCAAAATTAATACAATTTTGATTGAAAAAAATCTTTTTGTCTTTGTTTTTTAACACAAAAACTTGTAATGGTGTGATTTGATGCCATTGCCTACACTTTGAAAACATAATATTTTGAAAAACAACAGCATTATAAATATATGTACTTATATACTGGATGTGTGAAAAGTGGTAAAAACTGATTCTCTTACATAATAATCTACTCCCATCCATTTTATTTGATTATTTTACTTTATATATGCCTTTCAGTTGTAAGTAAAAAGAATATTTCTGAGAATGCAGTTTGCAATCATCATCCAGCTTGAAAAGTGAATGATAATGCCCTAAAATTCCGAAATACTTTACTATTGTGATTCAATATTTTGATTATTCTACAATATATAAGTTATAAAATCATATATTACTTTGCATTTAATGTAACTAATGAGTATTAAATAAGATTAAAAATCAATTTCTTTGTTTTCTCCATTTAATGATTGAAAAGGGCAGCGGTGAGACCATGGTGTAATATTGCTAAAAATAGACCTTGTCTCACTAAGACCTTTAAACGACAAATTTACCGGTCCACGTTTTTTCTGAAATTTTCACTACGTTTAATTTATTTCAGGTAAAGAGCCAACTCAAACTGGAAGTGGGTAAATCACCATTGGTAATAATGACATTGCCGAAAATAACACCCAAAATTTCGTCATTTTTCTGTCTGTAAAATGTAGCCAAAATTTTATTTGTTACATTTTGCCTACATATTTGTGATCATAATATGTAATCATTTATACTCTTCAGAAAATAATACAGTTTGACGACTTTAAACATGATTTAGATACCTTTTTGGATCTCTCCTGGGCAACTTTAATTTGGTCACAGCACAGGCCCTGGGACTTTTTGAATTTTTTAAACGTATTTCAAGGGTTTGCATTAATTTTGCTACATGTAACACTTAGTTTTTGATAAAATTGGTTCGTGCGCAAATTTCCATTGTTCATGAAAGAAGTCCTTTATCTATAAGACCATCATGCCAAACTCGGTCAAATACTTAACTAATATCACATAAAACCATTCTTACTTCTTTACCCTTATCCATATGTTTAAACACTTGTGTCATATATATTCAATAATTGAAAAGTATTTGAATCTTAAGGTAAAAACCCCGATTGATTTTTGGAAATTACATTATTCTCTGAAAGAAAATTAAACATGTATTTGAAAACATTTTTTCAACTATTTTTACTAAAAATAGAGGTTACAGAGATTGGTCGAAAATTCGATGGACCAGATCATAGACTTTTTGCCTTTATGAATCGGAGTGACATTGGAATGTTTCCATACATTTGGAAGAGTACCGGTAGAAATAGACTTGTTGGATATGATGTGCAGTGGTTTTAATTGGCGAATTAGAAACATTTTTAATACATTTAGGAGGAATAGTATCCGGACCAGCTGGTTTATTAGCGTTGAGGAGATGTAACTGGTATTTAATGACTTGTTCAGTGATATTAATAGTAGATAAGAGATGTTGAGGTTGGGGACAGCTAGGCGGCAAAATCATCAGCATTCTTATCGGAGACAGATATAGAAGTAAAATAATCGTTAAAGGATTCGGCTTTATCAATAGGATGTCATTTTAACTCCCCATTTATGACCAATGCGGCATCAGTTTCATTTTAATACAACGCGACTAGCGTTTGTATTAATGCTATCCGGTTTACCAAGATGTGTAGGACTGAGTAGGACTTGCCCTACGATGACATCTAGTGGTGACCTCTTAAAACCATTTCCATTTATAAAATTCCATTTATAAAATCCCTATTTATTGAACAATATTCCTTTTGACCAATTATAATGTTGCATTCCCTTTACTGCAGTATGCAGTCGTGGGAAGTTTGCCTTATGATTTGTGGAATTCACACAGCCTCTGTAGAATAAACACACATACTCCCTAACTGTGTCTACATGTACATGTACATGCAATCTACATCTGGTTGTGACTCCTCTGTCCAACTTACATAAACTGTTAATGATAATCAAATTGGAATTAACTATATATAAGACTTATAGACCTCAGAGTTAAAAAGTTAACAGTCCAGAGCTACTTTCTGTGCACATTATGATAATTCTTGAAAATGATTATTTGATAAGGCTGCTCTCATGTGTGCATGGTTTTACCTACCCCTCATAAGTGTGCAACACGAGTCAAGAGTGTAGGACCAAAAATTCCTTTTCTCAAGGAATAGATAGTAAGACTTAAATGCTTTCTTTACTTTGAAATTGTTTAATTTTATGTGGGGATTTTTAATTAAGTGAATGTCAAACATTATTCCTTCGGACCAATCAAAATGTGGCATTCCCATTACTGCATTTGTGTGTGATGCAGTCATGGGAAAGCCTGCTTTCTCATCTTATACTTGTAATTTATCAAAAGCGTGACTTCATTGAAGATGATATTAACCCAAAAATATCAGTCAATTGAAGCTCTTCTATTCTCTTGGTCTTTTAGAAAACCATCCTCCATAATAGGAAAGGATGACTGTGATAAAAAACTTTAGCATTTCCAATTATAGTCCAATTTTAACCGTCCTCCCTAGTCCACCACACAAGATATTAAAAACAATTTCAAAACTCTATTATTACAATTTTATCTGGAATAATGAAGTTGATTTATATTAAAAAGAAAAATTTTAATTAGTGAATATATAGGAGGAGTACTGAAAGTTCCTGATGTGTTTACTTACTTTTGTACAGCATTTAAAACGATTGCTCCATCGCTGAAAAAATGGTATTTTTTCCACCATCAGGAAACAGGAGCAGCAACGATTTAGTATTTTTTTCTTCTGTTACCAAAGTTACTTACTGTTACACCATTACCACCATTTGAAAAGTTTAAGCATTCTAAAAGTTTACTTCACGTTTAAAAATATGAAAACTATTTAATTGCATCCCGAAAAAAAATCCCGTTGCGCTATATCCTATATGGAATGAAGTAATGATTGTGCATGCACCAAAGGCAAAATAAATTATTTTTTATGTTGTTTTTTTATGTTAATTAGGCATATATATACATGATTAAACACCAATTATTGTTTCAAATATGATTAAATATCATTTATGCTCTGTCGGCGGGTGGAGCATCTTTAAAGATGATATGGATAAAAAATGTTTAGATGTTCATAATCAAGCAGAATGGGAAAAAAAACTTCTAATTGATGATATAGAAAGCTAGGGTGGTGATAAAATTTTGGACGTTAACCAACAAAAAGAGTCTTTTGAAATATAAAAGCAGAATATAGTAGTTTTTGGGCAGACATTTGTCTAGAAATTGACTGTGCCAACGATAAATTCTTTTTTTTTAGACCATTTTCTTAAATAGAATTAAAATGTGCTGTAAATAATGTCTTATCTTGTCTTACAAAACCATTTAATTATCGACCGTGTCATCTGTGGAATGTAAGCAGATTAGCGAAAGCATTATGAATTCTTACAGGGAAGAAAAGGGTGAAAGGTGAACAAGAAACCGCAGCATAAAATATTTCTAGAAAAAAGTTTCTAAAGCCCTAATACAAGTGTGCTATACTGACAAAAGAGTTGAGGTGTTTTCTGGCGATAAACAATTTTAATGTATAAAAGAACCATACGAGTGAACAATGGACATATATTTAGTTATAGATAAATATCCCATTGATGTTATTTTTTACCTACACCAACATATACACGAAATCGATCCATGTTCTACCATACCGAACGTTCCTGGGGTCGATTTTCTGAAAACATTTCTATGTTGCCAGGAAAAGTGATAAGAAGTCCGGTATTAATAAAATCAAATATAGTAGCATGCTTATAAAACATCAATAAATATTTCACGTGCCCCTTTTTTCCTGGATATCATATTATTTTTCAAAGTAGTGGATCATCAGTATATTTAATGGAGATCTACACACATGTAACTGATATGTTACTATATCAATTTAAAAAATAGCCATTTGTAAGATTTCATACTTGCCTTTGTAACTAACAAAGTAATATCGTGGTTTAGATGGTAAAGTAGTAAAGCAATTATATGTATAATGCTAACAACCTAAAACATGTACATACTTATGTAGATCTAGAATATTTTTCATCAGAAAAGACTACCTCTTTTAATGTAACTTCTTTTAATTTTGTTTCGATACCTTTCTTCGATATATGTGATGTTAGCATTATTTTTGACAACCTGAAAATGGAACAGAAGAAATACAATGACAAATCACTTCAGAGAAATTTTAAATATCTAATCATTACAATTATTTTACATATATATCCCCTACTGAATATATATATACCCATCGCATCCTGTCCTGGCCGTGTGTCTGATGACGGTGAATATCTAACCGATAAGGCTTGTATTTTATCAGGAAGGAAGGAGTGTTACCATGTCACCAGTAAACAAAGCTTGCAGCTGATACATGTATAAATGAAAACAATATGGCGCTGGACAAACGTTTAATGCAAACCACAAGAAACGTTTTCATACTTATTACGGTAAGTTTTCTCTTTAAATGCAGTATTTCTAACCTGTTTAATCTTCTATGTACTGTATCTCCATTTTTTCTGGGGTTTTTATGACTATATACATTGTCAAATGAAACCGAACATAGTTTTGTTTTACTAGCTATACCCACGCATCTTAACTACATGTAATATTAATGAGGAGGCTACTTTCTATAAGAGATGAACGCATGTGTCCGCAACCGTGTCTAGATCCGGAGTATACAATTTGAGACTACTGTTACAATTTGTACGTTACATGACCTCTTTACAAATGACCGTTTGATAAGAAATTGATTTAAATATTACGAACGTAGCACAACAAAGAGAAAATAATTTGTGTTTGTTACAATATATATTTTGGATTATAATGTCATATTATTTTTAAAATTATCAAGTAAGAAGAGATATTTAAAAAAAAAAACGTGTATATATACTAATATGAGCATGTCATAACACTTACAGATTAAGTCAACAAAATACCGATTCAGATTTAATGTGTATAAAACAAACGATATACATAATATGATTGTTTGGTTGGTAGATTTTACTTAACGTCCAATGAATAGTCAAGGTCTTTTACCACAACCATTCCTTCACGTGCTTTGAGGCTCGTGGTGAGATCGTGGCTGCTATTGATGCTAGTGCGAATGGTATGATTACTTGCATGGTGTATATGATAATTGTGTGTAATATAATATATTTATTCGATTTATTCTACTTGTTTATTTCCTTGTGAAATATCCATCGCCGAAATTCACAAGAACATAAACAACTTACTGCACGCCAACAGAAAGGCATATTATGTATTTAGATATTTGACATACCGAAAAATGGGCGAATGCATTCTATTAAA
>NW_027187640.1:0-70154 GCF_041381155.1 Argopecten irradians | reverse complement strand
CCACTCCAATATCCAAAGAGGACTGGGCGTTGTTAGCTTCAATGTCATTTTCAGTAACTGCAGGGTAAGAATCCACTCCAATATCCGAAGAAGACGGGGTATATATAGTCTCATAGCCCATGTCCCTTATCGATTGCTGTACAAAAGATAAAACTGAAATATTTGAATATTTTTGAGATTTTCAATTAGGCAATTAAATGAACATAATAATTGTCAGACTCAGCAATAGATCATAGGCACAGGTAATCAATGTGTAAAACAAACATAATAGAGTAATATTCTGCCATTTTTAAAATTTTTGTGTTATGACATAAAATAGCGACCGTTTTGTTTTTCTGAACTACTTTATGTTTATATATCAGGCACATCTTCGATCAGACATAACCTTTTAACACATTTTAATATTTTTATCCTATATTTTACCAATTTTGACCATAATAGACTACACAAGTCAATGGCATATTAATATTAAAATAAAAAGAAAAAATTATAAGAAATGTTAACAAAGAGATCCCAGAGGGATCTTGGCGCCCACCAAAGAATGATCCATGTTTTTACAAAACGAAAGAGCGATTTATTCTCTGTTTTTCAAACTTTTACAACATATTCCTACATATGAAATTTTGAGAAAGATCCTTTGAGTACTTTCCGAGATATATAACAGTAACAAACTTCAATTATCAAAATCCAAGATGGCTACTTGTCGGCCATCTTTTTGACCTATCAGGCTGAAAATGCAATATGCACAACTAAAGTCCAAAGGGAAACTTACATATAGAATTTGAGACAAATCACTTCAGTACTTTCTGAGAAATAGTGGTTACAAGCCAGCAATGTTAGAGCCAAAATTTATACAAACTCTATTCCTCTTTCCCCAAGGATGTTTCTGGCCAAATTTGGTTACAATCCATGCAGAACTCTATGACTAGTAGCGATTTTAAGGAAACGTTGACAGATGGACTGGACAGACAAATGAGGGACAACAAATGATGGATGAAGCGCCATGACTTAAGCCCACCAGTAAAAATTCTGCATGTTTCCACATGTAAAAAGAGTGGATTCATACATGTAAAATTTCTTTGAATTTTTTTTCAATCTTGATATATTTTTCTCTATTTGAATTACTGTTTTAAACTTGACTGTGTTAATTATGTCAAATACTCATGACCATGACAGCTTACCAATGTTAATGGTGTAAGAACTATTTTGACCTGCTTCAGCTTCACCTTTTCATCTGAAAATACATATAATACTCTCAGCTAGTAACTACATCTGATTCAGTGAAAATCAAAGTCATTAACTAATTAACGATTGTACTATATTCACATGAGTTTAAACATGCATGCAAGCTATGTTATAAATATTCCATATCAAATTTGAGACAGATCCCTTCAGTACTTTCTGAACAAACTTCAACTATCAAAATCCAAGATGGCTGCCTGTCGGCAGTTTCCTCATTTATGGTTTCCTCATAATAGCTATTTTGAGGGATTATATTGTGGCGGTGCCATGCAATCGCTTAATATATATAATTGTATTGTTTACATAGTTTACACATGTGATTTTAATTTGGCCTTTTTCAGGCTATAATTTTTGCGATGTTTTTTATTAATATATCAAACTTTTCATTTTCAATTTGGAAATGCAGTGGACCTTCGAGTCAGGGCGTACTGCATTTATTCAACGACAGAAATTTCAGAAAAATATAATTATACTAATTTACACTACCAGCATATTTGACATAAAACTACATGAATAAGAATAACAGTACCTTTATGACAATGCTCCTCTTTATTCTTTCCATTAGATTGTGTGTTGTTAGTTCCTATTTCGTGACTCGAAGGACAGACTCGAAGTTTTCTGTACTGAGAATAGTACTTTCTTTTTCTCTGTGAGAGACCTTTGATCGTGTTAAAGTGGGAGATTTTTTTTGCTGGTTTGAAATTGAGTGAGCAGTTTGATGTGTTTATCTGCTTGGAGTTGTTTTCTGTCTTCTTTTCCGGATTTGTTTTTCCTTTTGTAAAAAAAAAAAGTGTTTTTAATTAGATACTGTGATTAATTTTTACTTATTTCTTCTAAATATTCTAAATATATTTTTTCTAGATACAGGACATGAGAATGAAAATACACATAATACTATACATGTATGTTATCCGTTAATTAAAAGAGATCCCAGAGGGATCTTGGGCGCCACCAAAAAAACTTATCTATGTCTGGCATTATAACTGAAAGAAGGATCTTTCAAACTTCAACTATCAAAATCCGAAAAATGGCGGCCTGTTGGCCATATCGGTCCAAAAATACAATATGCACACCAAGGACCATAAGGGAACCAACAAATTAAATCCGAGAAATATTGGTAACAACTTAAGCTACCAAGATGGTGAGTGGTCAGCTGTCTTGGTGACCGTTCAGTCCCAAAATGTGACATGCACGACTAAGACCCTATGGAAATTCAAACTCATAGATGAAATTTGAGACATATACCTTCTCAAAACTTTCTGAGAAATAGCAAATAACAAACTTCAATTTACCCAAATTCAAAGAATCAATTGCAATCTGCAAAACTAAGGCTGTATGGTAACATTCATAGGAAAATTGAGACAGATTCCTTCAGTACTTTCACAACCACAGCAGTATTGTCTCTCCTCCAAATTAAGAGACCTACCAGATCCCACACCAAACAGCAGTATTTTCTCTCCTCCAAATTAAGACACCTATTCAGATCCATATAAACACCGCCTTATTGTCTCTAACTCCAAATTAAGACACCTTCTAGACCCCCACACCAAACGGCAGTATTGTCTCTCCTCCAAATTAAAACACACCTACCAGATTCCATAAAAGAAAGCAGTTATTTCCTCTCCTCCAAATGAAGACACCTACTAGTTCCAACACAGCAGTATTGTCTCC
The DNA here is from genome assembly GCF_041381155.1 of Argopecten irradians. NCBI lineage: Eukaryota > Metazoa > Mollusca > Bivalvia > Pectinida > Pectinidae > Argopecten > Argopecten irradians. The sequence continues at coordinate 67,241 of NW_027187640.1, read as the reverse complement.
TCCTCCAAATTAAGACACCGTACCAGATCCTAAACAACATAGCCAGTATTGTCTCTCTACCAAATTAAGACACCTACCAGATTCCATACAACACAGCACGTATTGTCTCTCCCTCCAAATTCCAGACACCTACTAGTTCCCACACCAATACAGCAGTATTGTCTTTCTCCTCCAAATTAAGACACTTACTAGATCCCACACCAACACAGCAGTATTGCCTCTCCTCCAAATTAAGACACAGCTTACTAGATCCCACACAACACAGCAGCATGGTCTCTCTACTCCAAATTTAAGACACCTACTAGTTCCCTTACACCAAACGAGCAGTATTGTCTCTCCTCCACATTAAGGACACCCTACTAGTTCCGTGCTCACCACACAGCAGTATTGTCTCTTCCTCAAAATTAAGACACCTACCAGGGTCCCTACACATTAATGACCACTACATCGCACACGTATATGTCTCTACCTCCCTACATTAAGAACACCTTCTAGACCCCACACCAAACAGCAGTATTGTCTGCTCTCCCTCCAAATTAAGACACCTACTAGACCCACACCAAACAGCAGTATTTGTCTCTCCTCCAAATTTAAGACACCTTCTAGATCCCACACCAAACAGCAGTATCTGTCTCCTCCTCCAAATTCAGACACCTTCTAGACCCCGACACCAACCAAACAGCAGTATTGTCTCACCTCCAAATTTAAGACACCTACCAGACCCCATACTGTGAACACCAAACAGCAGTATTCCTCTCCTCCAAATAATTAAGACACCTTCTCTAGACCCCCATCACAAACAGCAGTATTGTCTCTCCTCCAAATTAAGACACTCCCTACCAGATTCCACATAAAAAAAAAACAGCAGTATATGTTCTCTCCTCCAAATTAAGACACCTTACTAGTCAATCCTCACACCAAAATGAGCAGTATTGTCTCCTCCAAATTAAGACACCTACCTAGTTCCTACACCAACAGCAGTATTGTCTCTCCTCCAAATTAAGACACCTACTAGATCCCACACAACACAGCAGTATTGTCTCTCAGCAGTCCAAATTAAGACACCTCTAGACCCACACAGTATTGCAAACACAGCAGTATTGTCTCTCCTCCAAATTAAGACACCTTCTAGACCTACACCAAACAGCAGTATTGTCCTCTCCACCAAATTAAGACACCTTCTAGACCCCCACACCCACAAACAGCAGTATTGTCTCTCCTCCAAGATTAAGACACCTTACAGCAGTATTGCCTACACCACACAGCAGTATTGTCTCTCCTCCAAATTAAGACACCTACTAGTTCCTACCACACACAACAGCAGTATTGTCTCTCCTCCAAATTAAGACACCTACTAGTTCCTACACCAAACAGCAGTATTGGTCTCTTCATCCAAATTAAGACACTTTTTCTACAGAATCCCCACAAAATACAGCAGTATTGTCTCTCACCTCCAAATTAAGTCACTACATAGTTACTACACCAACAGTAGGTATAGTCTCCGCCAATTTAAGACACCTACCTAGTTGCCTACACAAACAGCAGTATTGTCTCTCCTCCAAATTAAGACACTTCTAGACCCCACAACCAAAACAGCAGTATTGTCTCTCCTCCAAATTAAGACACCTTCTAGACCCCACACCAAACAGCAGTATTGTCTCTCCTCCAAATTAAGACACCTTCCGATTCCATACAAAAAGCAGTATTGTCTCTCCTCCAAATTAAGACACCTACTAGATCCACACAAAGCAGTATTGTCTCTCCTCCAAATTAAGACACCTCTAGACCCCACACAAAACAGCAGTATTGTCTCTCCTCCAAATTAAGACACCTTCTAGACCCCACACCAAATAAAAAGTATTGTCTCTCCTCCAAATTAAGACACCAACCCCACAAGAAAGCAGTATTGTCTCCTCTCAAATTAAGACACCTTACTAGTCCACACAAAGCAGTATTGCTCTCCTCCAAATTAAGACACCTACTAGATTCCTACAACCAACAGCAGTATTGCAATTATTGTCTCTCCTCCAAATTAAGACACAGCAGTTTTGTCTCTTCTCCCACCTACACCAAACAGCAGTATTGTCTTCTCCCAAATTAAGACACCTTCTAGAACGAGGGATCATCCCACATAACACAGCAGTATTGTCTCTCTTCAATCCAAATAAGACACCTACCAGATCCCATACAAACAAAGCAGTATTGTCTCTCCTCCAAATTAAGACACCTACTAGATCCCTACACCACACAGCAGTATAGTCTCTCCTCCAAATAAGACACCATCTGTTCACACAGCAGTACTAGTTCTTCCAAATAAGACACCACAAAACAGCAGTAATAAATGAGTCTCTCTCCTCCAAATTTAAGACACCTACTAGTTCCACACCACACAGCAGTATATGTCTCTACTCCAAATTAAGACACCTATTAGATTAAGCACAAACAGCAGTAGTTGTCTCCCTCCAAAATTCAGACACCTACTAGTTCCTACAGCAAACAGCAGTATTGTCTCTCCTCCGCCAATTAAGACACCTTCTAGGACCCCACACCAAATATCAGGCAGTATTGTACTCTCCTCCCAAATTAAGGACACCTTCTAGAGACCCCTCACCAAACAGCAGTATTTTGTCTCTCCTCCAAATTAAGACACCTTCAACCCCACAACAAAACTGCAGTATTGTCTCTCCCCTCCAAATTAAGACACCTTCTAGACCCACACAACAATAGCAATATTGTCTCTCCTCCAAATTAAGACACCTATCCTAGACCCCCACACCAAACAGCAAGTATTCGTCTCACCTCCAAATTAAGACACCTACCAGATTCCTAGACCCCTTCATGCAAAACAGCAGTATTGTCTCTCCTCCAAATTAAGACACCTACTAGACATCCCACACCAAACAGCAGTATTGTCTATTGTCTCTCTCCAAATTAAGACACATTACTAGTTCCCATTACCAAACAGCAGTATTGTCTCTCCTCCAAATTAAGACACCCTACTAGTTCCCACACACAGCAGTATTGTCTTCTCCCAAATTAAGACACTTACTAGATCCTACACAACACAGCAGTATTGCCTCTCCTCCATTAAAACACTTACTAGACTCCCCACACAACACAGCAGCATGGTCTCTACTCCAAATTTCCTACTCTAGTGCCAACACCCACACAGCACATTGTCTCTCACTCCACCTTAAGACACCTACTAGTGCCTCACACCAACACAGCAGTATTGTCTCTCTCAAATTAAGACACCTTCTAGGTCCCACGACACGCCAAACAGCAGTATTGTCTCTCCTCCAAGCATTAAGACACTTCTAGACCCCACACCAAACAGCAGTATTGTCTCTTCCTCCAAATTAATGACACCTTCTAGACCCCACACCAAACAGCAGTATTGTCTCTCTCTCCAGATTAATTGACACCTATTGTTTCTCCTCCAGATCCCACACCAAACAGCAGTATTGTCTCTCCTCCAATTTAAAGACACCCGTACTAGTTCCTAAAACCCCAGTAGTATTGTCTTTTCACCAACAGCAATATTTCTCTCCTCCAAATTAAGAACACCTACTTTCCTCATAATTAAGACCCTACACACCCATACAACAGCAGTATTGTCTCTTCCTCCAAATTAAGAACACCTACTAGACCCCTCACAAACAGCAGTATTGTCTCTCCTCCAAAATTAATTAAGACACCTTCTAGACCCCACACCAAACAGCAGTATTGTCTCTTCTCCAAAAATAAGACACCTAGACCCACACCAAATAGATTCCATAAAACCTTCTAAAAAAGCAATATTGTCCTCCTCCTAAATTAAGACCAAGATTATACATGAAAGCAATATTTCCTCTCCTTCCAAATTAAGACACTTACTAGATCCCACACTACAGAGCAGTATTGCCTCTCCTCCAAATTAAGACACCTACTAGTTCCCTACACCAACACAGCAGTATTGTCTCTCCTCCAAATTAAGACACCTACTAGTTTCCTACAGCACAGCAGTATTGTCTCTCCTCCAAATAAGACACCTTCTAGACCCCACACCAAACAGCAGTATTTGTCTCTCTCCAAATTAAGACACGTCTAGACCCCACCGCCAAACAGCAGTATTGTCTCTCCTCCAAATTAAGACACCTTACCAGACCCCACACCAAACAGCAGTATTGTCCTCTCCTCCACATTAAGACACCTTCTAGACCCCACACCAACAGCAGTATTGTCTCTCCTCCAATTTAAGTTCCTACACCTACACAGCAGTATCACACACCAAACAGCAGTATTGTCTTCTCCTCCAAATTAAGACACCTACTAGTTTCCCCACACCAACAGCAGTATTGTCTCTCCTCCAAATTAAGACACCTACAAGTTCCTAGCCACACCAGTAGTATTGTCTCCTCAACCAAATTAAGACACCTTCCAGATTCCCTAAATAACACAGCAGTATTCTCTCCTCTCAAATTAAGACACATACCAGATTACAACAAAGTATAGTATTGTCTCTCCTCCAAATTAAGACACCTACTAGTTCCTACACCAAACAGCAGTTTTGTCTCTCCTCCAAATTAAGACACCTTCTATCCCACACCAAACACAGCAGTATTCTCTCTCCTCCAAATCAAGACACCTTCTAGATCCCACACCAGTAGCATATTGTCTCCCTCCAAATTAAGACACCTTCTAGACCTACACAGCAGCAGTATGTCTCTCCTCACCAAATTAAGACACCTACCAGATCCCAAAGCCAGCAGTATTTCCTCTCCTCCAAATTAAGACACTTACTAGATCCCACACAACAGAGCAGTATTGCCTCTCCTCCAAATTAAGACACCTAATAGTTCCCACACCACACAGCAGTATTGTCCTATCCGTCCTCCAAAATAGAAGACACCTACTATGTTCCAACACCCACCCAGCATATTGTCTCTCCTCCAAATAAGACACCATCAAGACCCCACCCAAACAGCAAGTATTGTCTCACCTCCAAATTAAACACCTTCTAGACACCCCATACCAAACACAGTAATTACTCTTCTCCAAATTAAGACACCACCAGATCCCACACCTAAAAGCAGTATTGTCTCTTCTACCACCTTAAGACACCGTGACTAGACCCACAAACAAACAGCAGTGATGTCTCACCTCCAAATTAAGACACCTTCTAGACCCCACATCCAAACACACAACGCAGTATTATCTCTCCTCCACATTATGACACCTTCTAGACCCCACATCCAAACACGTATGTCTCTCCTCCAAATTAAGACACCTACCCAGATCCAACAGAAATAGCCATATCTCCTCTCCTCCAAATTAAGACACTTACTAGATCCCACACAACAGAGCAGTATTGCCTCTCCTCCAAATTAAGACACCTAATAGTTCCTACACCACACAGCAGTATTGTCTCTCCTCCAAATTAAGACACCTACTAGTTCCTACACCACACAGCAGTAATTGTCTCACCAAATTAAGACACCAACCAGATCCCAAAATAACACAGCAGTATTCTCTCTCCTCCAAATTAAGACACCTACTTGATCCCATACAACACAGCAGTATTCTCTCCTTTCCAAATTAAGACACCTACTAGTACCTACACCACCACAGCCAGCAGTATTGTCTCTTCACCAAATTAAGACACCAACCAGATCCCACATTAACACAGCAGTATTCTCTCTCCTCCAAATTAAGACACCTACTTGATCCCACACAACACAGCAGTATTCTCTCTCTTCCAAATTAAGACACCTACTTAGTTCCAATACAACACAACAGTAATGTCTCTCCTCCAAATTAAAACCACCTTCCATTATCCCAAAACAACACAGCAGAAATGTCTCTCCTCCAAATTAAGACACCCTCCATATCCCAAAACAACACAGCAGTATTGTCTCTTCTCCAAATTAAGACACCTATAGTACTAGATCCTACACAACACAGTAGTATTACTTTGAATTGCAGAAATCTATTTATATTCCTATAAAATGAAACGATTTTTTATATCCAATTTCATGGCAAAATATATTATAATATGTACAACACAGTGTATGAACGGAAGTGTTTAGTATAATCATTAGTTGCTTTTTGTATGGTCACTTGTGAGTATCGAAGCGGAATGAATGAAAACAGCCATGGTATACAGGTTGGTTAAAACACCAAATATCGGCATTATTTGTAACTGCAAATATGTTTAAACATTACAGACATCCTCATAACATGTATATTAACAAATTCATGAACATTGATTTTGAAAACAATGTTAGCAATAGATAGAAAGAATCGAAGTGTAATCACTGAAATTACAATCAAAACTGTGATGCGTTTTTCCCCCGTTTTTCCTGAAATATATGAGTAATTTGATTATTTATTTATTTACAGTTTCTTTATTCTACATCACCATCACTTGTAATTAGAAAGCGGCTAAAACATATCTTAAATTATTTATACACGAAATAGTTTTGCATAGTCGCTTGTTACTTTACTGTATAGTCGCTTGTTTTAATTAAAAAAATTATTACTGTATAGTCACTTGCGCAAAACTCTCATTACAAATCGCTAATATTTCTAATTTCAGTATTTTTCAAGCAAAAGGAATTTACATATGATATCGTTTAGGCCACAGGATGTGTTCAGCATTGAGAAACATATAAACAAAAAGTGGAAAGTTGCGTAAATCTAGTTTTTTTTATGATTTGATTCATGGAAAGCTCACTTTTTTGATCACGTGATTTTCAGGCGACGCCGATATTAAATATGCACACACCAATCAATACAGACGCACAAGGGCAGATTAGATGCTCATCACTATATAATCATCACTAATATTAATCAGATTAGATGCTCATCACTATCATCACTAATATTAATCAGCCTATATGTGTTTTAATATGTGAGTATGTGTGCATTTTGACCACGACGTCATTAACAGGAAATTTTGTTTGTTCATTTTGTGTCTTGATAATGGGACAGATCGCCTCAAAAATTTCACATTAATTTTTGTCCATGCTAATGGAATTATTCTTTTCCATGTAAGGTATATTTGAATCCAACATATATTAACGCGTGCGATTAGATTTTACTTTCGCTGGTGATAAGAAATTTTAAAAATCAATTGCTGCAACAATTGCGTAACAATAAAAACAAAAGTTTAAATCGGGAAATTGAATCCCCGTGGAACAATGTTAGACACGAAAAATATGAAAATAATTGTGTAAGTGAACAGCCATTTTCGGCATAAGAAATATGGAAATGACGTAAGTAATTTTCATTTATGATTCTAGAAGGATTTGTTTTCTTCGTTATTCTGACATTCTTAATGTAAAGTAATGACTGGTCCATAGAAATCCAAGTTATATCTGAAGTATCAACGTGGTGCATTCTATTGCATTTTTGTTGCATTAATACTCCATCTAAATTGTAAATGACTACTATATATGATCTGTGCATCAAAGTTGACTAAACGTTTAAATTGACAGTGTATTTGATAACTCTGTTAGACTGATTTGTTTAATTTGTTAGCTTCAGAGCCTTTTATCACTGAATATATTTCCTCTTTATAACAAGCGACTATACAAGTACCCTCGCAAGCATGCAACTATACATCGCCAGTTTCAAAGCAATGCAAGTGACTATACAATTTAACTGATCATCCTGCAACTTCAAAATATATGATGAAGTAAAAGATATTGTGTCCATTAGTATGTATTTATGTGTTTTATATTGTTGGATTCATTATAAACCTGTTATGGTGCTTGGAATAATAAAAGGCAGATAGAATACCTTAATATAGTGCAAAATATTAGGCGAGTGTCTCAATTCTTCGATGATGTACAGCAGATCAACTCACGAAAAGTGTCTGAAATGTTAATGCTGGTTAACACTCAAAACTTCATTAGTCACTGGTAGTTCAAATTGCTATCCATGACGCCATTTATAACTTTAGATTACAACAAAAAACGTATAAAATAAATAAAATTGGCAAAAAATATCCACTACCCCATTGTTTAATTTGTCTTAGCAAGTGACCCGAGTACCGCTATATAGACTCGCAACTACAAAATTTAAAAAATACTATACACTTCCTTTCATAGTACACTGTGTATAATATATCTATATTATGTGGTATCTTTATCAACATCAGACCAGCTAGAAATTTAACATAACTAAGTTATAATACAATCGAGTAAGCACCTAATATTCAGTACTTACCACTCTCCAAGGTAGGTTAGAAACACCATAGTCATATCTTATCTCGTCTCCAGATTTTATTGGTTTTGTTGCATATAGACAAAGATGAGGAGCACCATTGAATACATCAAGTAGCATTATTACACCATTTTTTCCTGGACCAGTTGCATCATTTGCAAATCTACACATTCTGTCTTTCTTTAATGTAGCATCAATGCTATAAAATAAAATTTTCTTTTTCGTTAGGCAATTGCAGAAACATGTTTGTCAAAATTAAGTCATTTTACATAGGAATGAGAAGTTCAATAATTTCAATTATTTTTTGCATATCATATTAAATATATTACTTACCAGTAGCGTTTTCCTTTCCAACAGAAAAAGAATAGGAAGCTGCCAAGTTTAATTGGATACTTCAACTCCCGTCTTTTCCCTTCTTTCTCAGTAATAAGATCTCCGGCGTCGGCGTATTCGCACAAAAAATCACCAGTTTTTAATGTCTTTGTTGCAAACAACCCTTTTCCTGGAAAATAAAATGTCTATAGTCTTTCTATAATGTTGAATAACAGGTATTTTTTTCTAATTTCTTTCCCAAAGTAAGGTAAAAAGGCCATTTCTCAATTAAGTGGAAAAAAGCCGATTATAAGGAACTTATTATTTTTCTCTGGTGAAAAGGTTATAAACAATGAGCACAAGAGCCTTAATAGTCATTGAACTAACCATGAGCAAATTATATTCTCTGTAACACAAGGCTGTGATAGCCATTTTAGATTTTAGACGGACTCAAAACATTATAACACTTGGTCACGACAGGCAAGTTTCAGATTCATCATCGCACCAGCAGTATTCAAAGTTTAAAATGTGTTTTCAAAGATGGCGGCTGTAGCTGCCATCTTGGATTTTGGACCTACCCGAAAATTAAAACATATAATCAGGACCATTTCAGAATCACTTCAAGCAAGTTTCAGCTCAGTCGCACCAGTGGAACTGGGGGGGTTTAAAAAGTGCTTTAAAAATCTTTGGCGGCCATCTTTGGATCAACACCAAAATGTTATAAATATTTGGTTAGGATTATCTCAGGATCATTGCAGGCAAGTTTCAGCTCAAGTCCATGCCACAGATGGACGGCCCATGCCATTCATGAATGAAGCATGATGACAATAGGTCATCTGGATCTACATTTAATCAGGTTGAAGTGAATTAGAAAATCATTATCATTTGAAATAATTACCAATAAATTTGTTTACTTTCTTCACTTCAAGTCCTTCAGCATCCACATTTGTTGACATGAACTCTTTTGCGGCATCTCTTCGGAATGTAGTGCATTCTGTTGTTTTAGATAAATTCCTTGTTTAGACCCATTTTCAACCTATTAGAAACAAAATAATTAGCATAATTTGACTTTGAAAATTCCAAACAAATTGGGAATCATCTGACACACATTTTGTCAACTGGAATGTAAATTAAAATGCAGATGCAGCAAAACAAAAGTAGTGAAATCATTTAAAAAAATGCTTACCTGCCTTTTGAAGTCAAGCAATACAGTAGGAACATATAAATAGGTTGAATGTTATTTTTTTCTGATTCAACTATGCTATTTCATGGGCCAGGTTCACAAGTGGGAGCTTATCAGTAAACCAAAATGTAAGTTGTAGACAAAATTTGTCAGCCATATTTCAACTCTTTCTGTACTCATGACACATTTATTTTTTTACAGTAAACATGCAGATATATCAATTATGGACCTTTGTTGAGGTCCATATGGTGTAATATTGCCCGTGTAGAATAAATAATGACCGAAGGTGTAAATTCTACAAGGGTGATATAACACCATCTAGATTGAAACAAAGGTCCTTAATTTTTATATTAGATATGTCTTTCTTTAATGATGCTCCATTGCTGACAGAGTTTAAATGATATTAATCAATTTAACAATAATTGGTGCTTTATAAAGATGTTCCACCACTGACAAATAGTATTTTTTTTACTATCAAAAACAGGAGCAGACGAATGATTTTTTTTTTTCTTCAGTTACAAAAGTTACATACTTTACACCATTACCTCCATTGAAAAGTTTCAGCTTCTATTTTACTTCAAGATATAAATATGAAAAATAATTAATTGCATCCCAAAAAAAATTCTGTGGCACTATATCTTATATGGAATGAAATACTGATTGTGCATGCACCAAAGGCAAAATAAATTATTTTTATATTATTTTTGTGTTAATTAGGCATATATATGAATACACAATTAAACACCAATTATTGTTCAAATGATGAATATCATTTATGCTCTGTCGGCGGTGGGAGCATCTTTAAGCATATGTTATTGCCATATTAGCAGCAGGATCATGCAGGCACAAGTTACCTACAAATATATATATTTTATCACAAAACTGTCCTGTCTAGCCAATGTCATACGGCCATGTCATACATGTGTAATAACACTATTGTGATGTCACAGGTAGTTTTGACGTTATAATCTTTATATGATGTCGCATAATTGTCTCAAAAAGACGGAAAAGTCATATCCAAGTCAGATTTCTACTGTTCTAAAGGCCAATTTTGATGAAATTTTCACATTTTGCATCATTTATGTATAATAGTAATGGTTGCCATGGCAACTAGAACTACTATATTGCCTAATAGCGCTATCATATATGTCAGGTATGTAGCTAATATTTGAAATGCAAGATTCACATCTTAAAAATAACAGACTTTGAAAAATAGTGGATTTGGGGGCTTACCATACCTAGGCCTATTATAAGGGCGCAGCCCTTCATGCCCGAATGGCGGAAGTGCGAAGCACTTCTAAGGTAACAGATACACGAAAATATAAGAAAAAGCACCATCTTCAAAATTCAATCCTATACACTGACAGCTTCAGTTTGCAGCCGCCATTTTTTTCATACATATGGGGTGGTTGTGCGTTGCTCAGGTACTGCTCTTCCCAATAAATATATATCTAACTAATGCAAATGCATAACAGGAGTAATTAAACATTTTTTATTATTTTTTTAAATAATAATAATAATAAAACTTTGAAAATTAAAAGCTATAAAATGCAGTCAAAATATCCACCAAGGCGAAGATGAGCACAAGGAATCATGACGTCACATAACGTCAACAAATGGCGCGAAATCATAGGATTCGCAAACGCGGCACTCCAGACCTTGAATATAGACACAGAGGAATTCGAATCTTTGGGTACATTTCTTTGAGTTTATGCTAGACAATTATTACAACATATACTTCTATAGTTTAAAAGTGTATCCTTTTATTTCTAAATTATGTCTTCTACATGAAATAGAAAATAAAATAAAAGTAGAGCTTTGCTCTTCCTATGCATCTTAAAACATCTGGCTGCGCCCTTTAAGGCCTTGCCTTCAGTCATATTCAATATCTAAATACAAAAATGTAGTTATAAGGGCGCAGCCTTTCGTGCCTGAAGGGCAAGCACTTCTATGGTAACACATACATGAAAATATAAGAAAAAACTCAATCTTCAAAATTCAATCCTACACACTGACAGCTTCAGTTTGCGGCTGCCATTTTTTTACCCACTGTAAAAAAAATCCCATCAGCATGAATGCGATGCTTTGAAGTCAGCTCATTATATAATAATCAAGCGGTTCAAACACTTTTATGATCCAACGAAACGTACTCTTCATCCGGCAGAATCTCAGTGCTATTGCTCTTTATTTGCAAGCGTTCAAGTGATATACCACCTTTTATATACATTTACATGTAATTATAATCAGCTGACCAAAAATAGAATACATCTGCGACAGAAATAAAAAAAAAAATCTTCCTTCTGTTATGTGGATTTTCTTCTCAAATGGGGGTTTTGGGACAAGTATAGAGTGTGAATATATGAATGAAAAATAAACAGAAAATTCGGCTCCATAAATTGAACTTTTTAACAGTGCATAATTAATGGTTACTGAAACATCTGGTTGCGCCCTTTAAGGCCTTGCCTTCAGTCAAAACGGACTGACATTCTTTTTCAAAGACGCAAATTCATAACCCCAAAAGATATTTAGAATAATGCTTATATTTTAATTCAGATATTTATAACTCACTCAGGTACTAATTATAAAGGGACTCATTTACGTACCACGTGATACCCGATGTACATAATGTACATCTAGAATCTACTTATGATCTGCTGACTGCGCTCTCAAGTAGCTTTGTCAAACATTATATTAAAATGCATGGTTTTGGTTACATTATGAAGCTTGCGCAAAAAGTTGACATCCTAAAATATACAAAACATTAGCATATCAACCAGCTGCAGAATCCGTGTAAAAATTACCCAAATAAGAAAGAGTTCCAATACACGCTTAGGCCTTCAAAAAAGTTCCAAAAAGGGGGAGTAACTCTTCTGTGAACATCCAAGATCCCAAACTAGGATCCCGGTCGGGATCCGGTTATGTGGGATTAAGTTATTATATTTTTCCAAAACATGAACCTAGACCATAAATGTGTGTTAGCAAGTTAATTTTTGACATAGAGCTATTTTTAGTTTTGTTATCCATCCCCTGTTTTTTTCAGGATATTAGTCGAATGTTGGTTTATGAAAATACATGTTTAACTGTATATATTTTTCTTGTAATCAGAAGTTTTGTAGCAGTTTCTATAATTCATGTTGGCAAACATGTTTTTACACCATGGAAAATGTATAGCTTTTATATTGATTCTGATTTCAATTGTAAAACATTTTAAATATACATGTATATTAAACTTTGAACATGCTACTTATATATAATTATCTAAGCTGTTTGGGTGGCGGATGACAATATCATAATATTTATTGTCACTTTGGCGGATATTCCGCTCACCTTTGCATATTTACTTTTATGTAAAATTGTTTGTTTTTTATGTCTGATGAATGATTGTTTAAGGATTAACTTGAATAATTTTTTTTATGAGTTTGAGATATAATTAATTTTTCTTTGTTTTCATACCATATCTGGCTTTCCGATTAGCCAATAATTATTTTGCATACCACTATGAAAAAAAATCCGAGAATGGCGCGAAACCCCGAAGTTATCGTGACGTCATAATAGAGACGTTGCGTATTGATTCGGAAAAAAGAATCCCTTGAAAAACCACTATAATGTTACATTTAAACATACTTCATTTCATCAAATAGAGTATAAAATTAATTATAAGTATTGATCTCATTATTTTTTAATTTTATCATGTTATGGAAAAAATTTGTTTGCAAACTTTTGTGAGAATGATTCACACAGTTTGCAAACATTTTTTTTTTCATACCCCGATAATGTTAATAGTGACATCAATGCTTAAATAACACAAAAAATTGAGTACACACAGATTTTTGTGTTATATCTCCATAACATAAAAAATCTATTCAAACTAATCCTTATAATTCAATTTACTAAAGATATTCTCTTCAATATTCAAAATTCATTTTGGGATTCTTTTGTCTATGAAAAATCATTACGCCGTCATCTCAGCCAATCAGAAGCAACGTTACATTTGTTTTCTTTATGGGCTGATAAAGTAAATATTAAAGCCAATGAAAATGCTCGTGACAAGCAAAATTGAATTATTAGATGATAATTTTGATGTATATGTTTTTAAAAGAAAATTTTAAATAAATGCGGCCACTTCAATAAAGAAGTGAGTAAATGATCGTCACTCAATTCACTGTTTGTTGTTCTATGGTATACCAATCCGAGTATTAGATATGCAAACAGAGCTTCACAGCATGGAGAGTTTTTAACGATTGCAACCAGATCGAGTGAGATCGATTTATATTATAATATTTGTCACATTATACCGACATTTTGTAAGAGGGGTGATTGGGAAAGCAATTTCTATAATTCTGCAGGATGGCATAAATAATTTTGAACTCATCAAGAGTTCCAATGCAAAAAGAGGTTCCGAAAACGGGGAGTTACTCTTCTGTGACCAATTCAGCATTCCGGTCGGGATTCCGGTAAAGTATAAGCCTAACGTATGGAAAGCCGTTTCAGGATAAAACACCAAAACAAAAGCTTGAACAACTTATGTAACTTATATGTCCACTTACATTGTAAGTGCAAAATGGAACACTTTTAAATTATGTGATATAGATTATTTAAGTTTACAATTTCATCTAACAACAACTGTCCTTGTCAAAAATGACGTGTTGAATAATAACTGTTTCGATTTTATGTCTCCTTGTCTTTCTTATTGCTTAATATCCCTACATGAAAAAAAAAAAAAACCCAAGAAATTGTGAAAAAAATCCAGGAAAAGACGTGCGACAACCCTAACAAGAGACCCAAGGGCCTTAATGGTCATCTTAACAACACTTTAAAATATCGGGACCATGTCAGGATCATTTCATGTATAGTAAGTTTCAGCCAAATCGCACCGGTAGAAGAAGTTCAACACGTGTTTTCAAGATGGGGGCCATTTTAGTTTTCGGATCGACCCGAAAAATAACAACACTTTTTCGGGAGCGAGGACCATGTCAGGATCATTTTATGAAAGTTTTAGCCAAATCGCACTGGTAGAAACTGGCAAAGTACAAAATATATGAAAAGTTTACGCACGGCGGACGGCAGGCAAGGGCGGACAACGACGGTCGAACCATCTATTCCGTCTTTGCATATTGCAGAGTTAGTTCCCTTGCGGTAGGTATCGATTGGGTATCGATTGTTACGTCATTATTTTGTGAGCGCAATTCACGTAGTTTTCTCCGAAACGTATGACGTTACGCTCGCAAACATATGACGTCACAATCAACACCTACCCGCAAGTGCAGATAACTCTGTATTATGCAAATTCGGAATATTTGTACGTAACTAATCGGTCATCATGTTCGCGTCAGATGACCTAAAATACCATAAGGGCATACATTGTTAATTTGCAACAATTACTGAATGTTTTTTATGATACCTCAAAAAAGGACAAAGCCACGGTGGAGTTCTGATAGCAGTAACAAATGCATACCACTCAGAACATGCAAAAGAACTAGACACAGACAACGAATCTATATATATTAACATCAACATGACAAATTCACATAACCTAACAGTAGGCGCATACTACAGACCTCCTTCAGACAAAGGAAAATCAATCGAACACCTCGAAGACTCCATAAATAGAATAGGCCAAAACAATAACACAATTACATACATCAGTGGAGACTTCAACCTACCCCATATAGACTGGCACACCAACACCACCATCCCAAGCACACCACAACCTAAGCTACACCAACACCTACTTAACATCATCAATGACAAGTCTCTCACCCAAACGACAGCTTCCCCCACTCGTGGCGAACACATATTAGACCTTACACTAACCAATAGGCCATCCATCATCAACAAACAAGAAATATTACCACCACTAGGAAAATCAGACCACGACATAGTTTACACCGAAATTGACGTCCGACTAAAAAAGATCAGAAGACCACCTAGAGACATCCTCATCTACAATAAAGCCAACTGGGACAACATAAAGAGACTGACCTTGAACAATTAAATACACAACTGGACGAACATTCAAACGACAACACAGAGGAGATCTGGCACTCCTTCAAAACAACACTAAACAAATCCATAGACAAAAACATACCCACCAAGCACATCACACACAAATCCAAACTCCCTTGGATAACCCGCCCCATCCGCCAACTCATAAACAAATCCAAACGCTTACACAAACAGTATAAATCCAAACCAGATATCAAACATAAATATAAAGCAACAAAATCAGAACTACAAAAACAAACCAGAAACGCATACCTCAACTACCTAGAAAAAATGATAACAGACATACCAATAGACGAACCTCGATCCTTACACCCTAACAAAAAACACAATCCCAAAAAACTTTTCTCGTACATAAAAACAACTAAGAAAGAGAACTCTGACATCACAGCCCTACGGAAAGACGGACATCTATTGACGGACACAACTGACAAAGCCAACATCTTAAACCAACAATTCCAGTCTGCTTTCACACAAGAACAGAATACAACCATACCTGACAAAGGACCTTCACCACACCCAATTATGCCAGACATCCACATAACACAACAGGGCATACACAAACTACTGAACAATATAAACCCGCATAAAGCAACTGGCCCCGACAACATTCATGGCAGAATATTGAAAGAACTCAAAGACATCACAGCTCCAATCCTTACAAAAAATATTTACATGCTCACTCACCACAGGAACACTTCCCCACGACTGGAAACACGCAAATGTCAATCCCATTTACAAAAAAGGCGACAAATACAATCCCGCAAACTACAGACCAATATCACTCACATGCATCACATGCAAATTAATGGAGCATGTAATCACCAGCGCCACCATGTCACATCTGGAAAACAACAACATACTTTACGACAAACAACACGGCTTTAGACCTTCCAGATCGTGCGAAACCCAACTGGCCACGTTCATACACGACCTCACACAAAACCACAACAACAACACGCAGACAGACATCATAATCATGGACTTTGCAAAAGCCTTTGACAAAGTACCACACAAAACGCCTTCAGTACAAACTCAAATACTACGGCATCACAGGTAACACACATGCATGGATAACAGATTTTCTTTCACATCGCACCCAGACAGTAATATTTGAGGGCAAACACTCACACAAAATACCAGTAACATCCGGAGTCCCTCAAGGAACCTGTCTGGGCCCCATACTTTTCTTAATATATATCAACGACCTACATGGATACATGAAACACAGCACCCTTAGACTTTTCGCAGACGATAGTATCATTTACAAGACCATACACAAACAAGAAGACACACAGAAACTACAACACGACCTTGACAATGCAGGACAATGGGAACACGACTGGCTAATGCAATTTCACCCCGACAAGTGCAACATCATCTCCACTACCACCAAACGCAATAAAATCCACCACAACTACACTCTCCATAACCACTCACTTGAACACGTCAAACACAGTAAATACTTAGGCCTCACACTGCAAAACAACCTCCAATGGGACAAACACATAAACAACATCACCGCAAATGCAAACAGAACACTAGGTTTCCTAAAACGAAACCTCACAATCAATTCACCACACATTAAAGAACACGCATATAAAGCACTTGTTAGACCCAAACATGAGTACTGCTCCTCTATCTGGGACCCACACAATACTGGCCAAATACAACAAATAGAAAAAAACTCAACGCAGAGCAGCAAGATATGTACAAAAACAGATATCATAACACTTCTTCAGTCTCAGACATGTTATACACACTCCAATGGCCAACACTACAAACACGCCGTCTACAATTACGACTCATCCTCCTATATAAAATCACACACCATCTCGTTGCCATCAACCCAGAACAATACCTAACACCTGTAGACACCCGCACTAGACACACACATCCCTATGCATACAGACACATCGCCGCCACAAAGGATACATTTAAGTACTCCTTTTTCCCACACACCATCACATACTGGAATCTCCTCCCTGTGGCAACAGTACAAAACACACTACACTGGAGGGCTTCAAGGCAAACATAAACAAACGTAGCCCTTGAAGCCCCCACTCACAAATAAACACCTCATTTTTTATCATGTTAACTTTTATCTATTCCAGCACCAGGAAAAAAAATGCACTGTATATAACCCCTTCCCCCACGCCACTGAGCCGATCACTCACCTAAAATCGTCACTATTGACGGCTGGTGATAAACCAAAGAAGAAGAATTCTGCATTCTGATTAGTCGAGCAATATTTGGTATTTTACAAGGTTCGTAGCAGCCCCCTAGCAACGGGTGATAGTGTATTTTTGACAGTGCAAAATATTAACCGCCTGAAAAAGATGCGCACTCGTTTCTTTTTTTCGACGCCATCTTTGTTTTTTGAAGCAAACGCTTCGAAATTTATCTGGAGCTATTCAGTAAAAGTTTTGCCAAATTAGTCTGTCTATCAATTTTTTTTTCAAATTACAATGTAAGTACGGAGCTTTCCGTTTACAAATATTCGTTTACCGTCCAAGCGCTATAATGTTGGTTTTTTTATTAACCAGTCGGTGATTAAATTAGGTGAACGCATACGGAAGACATGCGATTACAAGCGTCCTCGTGGACGTTGCTAATGTTGTAAACAGACGACGGGACGAAATCAAAATTCACCTCCGTGAAGTTGATTCCTAGTTCCCAGTTCCTTATTCCATTACTTATTCGATTCCCTGATTACTTATTCGATTCCCTGATTACCTATTCAATTTCTAGCTACAATTACCATAAGAAATGGTTCAAAATGCATTATTATGCATCACAATGATCTAGTTGACCTTTTAATTAGTCATTAAGGGCCCATTACTTATTCGATTCCCTGATTACTTATTCGATTCCCTGATTAATTATTCGATTCCCTGATTACTTATTCAATTTCTAGCTACTAATTACCATCAGAAATGGTTCAAAATGCATTAATATGCATCACAATGATCTCGTTGACCTTTCAATTACTCATTAAGGTCCCATTACTTATTCGATTCCCTGATTACTTATTCAATTTCTAGCTACTAATTACCATCAGAAATGGTTCAAAATTCATTATTATGCATCGCAATTATCTAGTTGACCTTTTAATTACTCATTAAGAGCCCATTACTTATTCGATTCTCTGAATACTTATTCGATTCCCTGATTACTTTCCTGATTCCCTGATTGTTAATCCTTTGAAAGGTGATATTTCCCTCGGCCTTTGGCCTCGGGGAATATCACCTTTCTCAGGTTTAACAATTCCTCGTATTCACCTACAAAAAGTCAATATTTGTATATTGTTATATGACTGTGAGTTTTGCCGTTTTCTGATTGGTCTAGACCGCTTGGACAGGTCTTGACAAAATGCAATGTCAACCTTAGACCGATGAACACCTGTTCAGAGGTTGACATCGCAAATACGGTTACCTGACTAAAAATAGACACAGGGAATCCCCGGTCTCTTCTTCATTTTTGACCAATCAAAATAAAGCATTGCCGATCATCGGGCAATAGCCAATGATTAGGAAAGGTATTTTACAACACGTTAAATGTAGCTGTTCGAAGATTATATTATGAAAAAGCATTATAGAAGTACTAAAATTACCTACATTGTACTGAGGATACGTGGATGAAGATATATCTTAACTTTTTGTCAAATTAGTCATTGCGCTGTCCTTGCTTCAAAATTATTTCAAATAGTGAAACTTGTATCATTTCATTTAACAAAACAATTATTGACTTTTTGTAGGTTAATATGAGGAATTGTTAAATCTTTGAAAGGTGATATTTCCCTCGGCCTTCGGCCTCGGGGAAAATAACATTTCTCATGATTAACAAATCCTCGTATTAACCAACAAAAAGTCAATAATTGTAAAGTGGCACCCTCTAACGAGGTACATGTAGTATTTATATAATAACACCCCCCTTTCGCTCCGCATATTTTTTTTTAAATATATCATTAAATATAATTCTTGTACACATTTAAAGACAGTGGCGTCGCTAAAAGAAAATTAGTGAATACACAAATTGCCGTGTGAGTGCCGAAGGCGCAAGAATTTTGGTGTTTTGGGGGTCTGGGGGTCTCTCCCGGGAAAATATTACGATTTAGAATGGCCGAAATGAGTTTTACGATGTATTTCGATGATTTTTGCGAGCGCCGAATGCACGAGATTTTGGTGTTTTGGGAGTCGAGAGGTTTCCCCCGGGAAAAAAAATATTTACGATTTAGAATGACTGATATGAGTTTTACGATGCATTTTGATGAATTTGCGAGCGCCCAATCGTTCACAGAGTGCATTGCACCCGCAATGAACCCCGGGAGATCTAGATTGACTACTATGAAGAATAAATCAGAGAATTGCGCGAAAACCGTACGTAATCATGACAACACAAAAAGAGACGTCGAATTTGCGGATTGAATAATAAAAAAAAAAAACAACCATCCATTGGAAAATCAATGGCCGTTATCAAGTAGTCTGAAAAAATAATTATATGCATTGTTGTAACTATTTTTTGAACTTCATCTGGTTGCGAAATTAATTTTGTTTGCCAATTTTTGTGAGTAATTTCATGTAGGGATTGAATTATTTTTCTAATTTTCATAGCGGCTATGAATAGCAGAAGCTATCTACATATCCCGTGGAGCGCGTTAGATATGAATAGCTTCTGCTATTTATAGCCACTATGAAAATAAGAAAAATACAATCAATTCACATATTCACATAAGAATGATTTATGAAAATAAAAATTATTGAAAGGTCATTATATTATAATTAAAATTATGACACCCATATTCAACGAGAAACGAGATTAGCCTAATGGAACAGCTGGATGAAAAAGTCGTTCCAAAACATTTTCAACCTTTATTTTTGCAAATGACTATATCACTGTGACCTGGGTTTTTTTACCCTAAGTTATGTTTTCCAAAATGTTTTGCTTTCAACATATAAATGCATTATAATTCATGAACAATCATTCAAAAATATCATTTAGTTCCAACAAAACTGGACAAAACAGAAAATTGTCCCTCCTGTTTACCCCCCTAAACCCCCCCCCTCCCCCAACTCACAAGAGGGACTCCGACCTGACCTTAATTATATGTCATATCATGATGTCCTAACTCCCGGGTATCTCTAAACAAAAAATAATGCTAATCGGTCAGGGCCACCAGAGGCCCAAATTGACACTCCTCCTTTACATTTCTCGCAATTAAAAATATAAAAAACTTTTTGGAAAATATTTAATTCAGGCAACGGCTAGAAGAAAAAATCTAATTAAACACAAATGTAGTTAAACAGTAAATTTATATTCATGTATTAATCATAACTCTAACATAGTAAATTGTATTCACGTTTTCTTATTACCACGACATTTAGTCTTTATATGTTATTAATTCATGTAGTTTAAAATTGCAATTGTAAAATTTTTCTTGTTTTCTCATATCAGCATCATCATACGTCTGTTGTATTTTATCGGCTGTTTTGTAAGCCATCTTGCACAAATGTAATGTGTTGTCATATGTATTTTTATTGTAATCCTATATATGCTGGTTGAATTCGAAATAAAATGAATTGAATTGAAAAAGCCTAAAAAACAAACACTTTAGAAGTTTTATAGAAAGGAATAGGAAAAGGTTTTCTGTAAAGTCAGATCGTATTGAACAAAATAATCTAATACAAAATGAATACATATGACCAATTTCATTGATACTCTAGATATTGTGACCGGCAAATCTACACAGCAAATGGTATGTGACATGAAAGTATGTTTATAGCTAAGAATGGCGCTTTCATCACTTAGATTTAAGTTTGTTTATATCTTTTCCAAAACATGGCCGTTAATAAAAAAAAGAGGTCAATGGCCTCGTAGCACGATGGTCTAGTTGATTAATATTCAATGATTGGTTTTGACTAATATTCTTCTTGATTATCAATTATATGCACTGTTCAAACTAATAATTAAATTAGGACAATTCAAATGACCACTGGTATTTGTTATCAATGTTGGTATTAAAACAATCATACAATTCTTTCAAGACAGATGTCATTTATCAAATGTTAATTTATATATCATAATGAGGTAAAAAACGTTATAAAGCTAGTATATTAATAATCCAAAATAAAAGGCCAAAATAAATTCAAAGTAAAATCAAAATCATTTCTATGGATTATATTCAGCCACTATGTATAGGGCAAAAAATTATATAAAAAAATTTATATGTAGATCAACCGTTTTATAAAAAAAATTTGATTTGTTGAGAACAGTTTCTTCTGAGCAGGATTCTTCTTAGTGTGAATATTGTTGGGACCAATTCAAATAGCATCAACTTAACTATAATATTAGAAAATTTAATATAATTAAGACATTTAACATTGCTGTTAATTCAAATTTATCAGAATATTGTAATATGATAAAAATAATTGAGAAAACTTTTTCCTGTATGATTGCTTATCGGTATCACACATGTACAACTATGTATAATCAAAGTGTTTAAGTTGACTAAACTTTTAAAAGGATACCTGCTGGAGGAGGGCTTAATTCAATATAGGTGACCCAAAAAAAATCAAAGATATTTTGTCCTGGTTATAAGAGGTAAACTGAATTAGCTTCAATATGTTGAAATTAATTACTTATCTTTTATCTCATTTTCTTCAACACAATACAAATTTCACTTAGATTTAAGTTTGTTTATAATTCACAATAATTGGGACAATTCACTCACGATAATTCTTTTACATAACCAAGAAGCAAAATATAGCATAAATGTATTGTTCTAAATTTCTTATGAAACATATAACATTAGATATTGACAAATTCCACGTCATTGTTTAGTATTTTAATTGATACCGTTGTAATTACAAATCGTTGATCAATACGATTAAGCAGGTACAATATGTACGCTGTACCAATATCCGAGCCAAAGTCACGCACGTTAAAACAAATGAACTAAATAACCGCTGTGGAGGTGATATAATGATTTTTTAGGCAAGACAATTCACCTAATAAGGTAAACACACTTCTATCAGAGCGATTTGAGCTGTTCTAGACAAAAGTAGCATTACTCTACGAGCAAGGGACTGGGTTCGGCATACAGGATATTCGACCACAATGTGTAATGGCGGACAGCGAGTGAGTTTGAACATTTCACACGCATTTCACCACCATGGGATTTTCAGACATATCACAGTAAAACCGACTGATCTAATTTCCATTAGAACTGGGGATTTTCCGATATATATACAAATTTTAATGTTCTCGTAGAATTAATTGTCCCTTTAAGATAACAATGCACAAGTTATATTGGCTGGGTCTCGGCACAACGGAATGTGTACTACGGGTCAACAAATTGACATTGTCAGCTACAGGCGAGCCTTTCCCAGGGCCTTGATAACAAAATACATTAATTAACTCTCAACCATTGTTTTTTTCAGTAAAGGGTATATATAACACATTTACACACACATATAGGCCTATAAACAGCATCTAGATGAAACTAGGGCACCTGACTTGTGACACTGTCCAGGGAATATGGATTATCCAACACAGATAATTATGATGTCATGACACATTGAGTAACATATTTAAGAGTAGAAAAATAATGAATATCTCTTAATTCCCTTAATCTTTTCTTAAATCATATTTATTTTTGTATGAAGTGGTACCGTCGGCCATATAATTTCCCATAATGCATTGTGTTTCTCATTTAAATATTACTGTAGACAAAGAAGGAATGAAATATATTTTAATTCCTCAAAAATACAGTGTATGTCTGTTTGTCGCCAAATATTTTATCAGTTCCGTCCTTATCTATAACTATATGTCTCTGCCAAATTTCATGGCTGTTAATTATATATAACTTGAGATATCCTGTTCACAAGGTGATTTTCAAAACTAGGGGTCATGCTATAAGCTACGACGGAGCGTGCTAAAAAAACCACAAATACATACCGATTTTTTCAGGGTAGAAGCCCTATTATCATTCCAAATTGCGCATTTAGTATTTCATTACATTTTTATGATGTCTAAGATTCATCCGAGACAAAAAAAATTATCAATAAAAGCTGAAATAACGTATTTTACATGTAAATAGTGAATATCATAGCTTTATCATGAATAAAATATATAATATGATACAGAAAATGCCATAATTGAAAACATCACGTAAAATTAATTCGATATATATTATGTGAAATCAAAAAGAGTTGTTTTTTAACTCACAGAACAGACTTCATTACATTTTCAAAATAAGTAGGCCAAACACGTTTATAAAGTAAAATAAATCGTAATCAAATTAATACATTAGTGTTTATTACTTGATATTGCGAAACATCCTATCACCTTACACAAAAATACATTTGTAAATTCAAACTTTATGATGACAGATAATTTTTCATGCTGCATTTATTCATAAGAATAGTCAATCAAACATAAAGGAAATAATCTATATCATGAAAAAATATAAAGTGGTGGTTTTGGTATAATTATTATTTTCTATCTGTCTTTCTACAAATTTATAAGTTCGTATAAAACGCAGTTACTTTATATTGAGTATAATGGTATCGTTAACATCATTTATCAGCCGGCATTAAAATATAAAATTCTATAGAAATACTGTTTGCTTACCTTTCATAATCTTTAATGGGTCGACGTCCGCAGAGCACATGCTCTCTCGGACGGACTGAGTCTTCAGTGAAGGTGCTATTCCATCTGCAGTGTTTTATAGTTTTGTGAAAAAGTACACTGTATAAGGGGTAGGTGGAGTTTTGTAGAAATGGGAGGAGCTTCAGCATGAGTCACGATAAACACAATATGGCAGTCCTTTGTATCACTAATATGATAAAATAGCTTTGAACAATGTCAATTCTTTTTTCCCTAATATATGCTCTTTTTTCGTGAGCAAGGTTAATTTTCACACAAACTTTATATACAATAAACCCAATAGTATACGACGTGCACAGGTAATATATCCATAAATGTCTAAATTCAGTCCTAACTCTTGCGATTGACTTTCCAATATATATCCATAATTCTATACCAGCTATAATTATTAGCCTCTAGCACTACCCAGGCATTGTACCATCTATTATTATTTATGATACTTCGCAATTCTATAGCTACACCACTGTTTCTCCCATATGTCTGCATCAAACGTCTGACAGAAACATTTCTTGGGATGATGATGTCACAGGTTGGCCTTAGATATATCCTTGGTAATGGAATCTGTGTGATTATATCAAAAAATTGTTTGTTAACCTTCATCAGAACGAACCGTTCGCTGTGGTCATTTGTGATAACAAGTCTAACAATCACAGCAATAATCTCGGCTGGAAGCCTAGGTACGTCTCTCATTTGTGAATCTTCCTGTTTCATTTTGATCCTTTGTAGTCTGTCTCTTTTTTAAACACTTTCACAAATTCAAAAACAAATCCAAACACAATAGATCGAGGTATTAAAGCAGCCTGTATCAAGGTGTTCTCAAACAGATTATAACAAAAATATGTCCAGTATGTTGTAACACAATACCCGTCCTAAATGTGCTGGCGATACTTGCCACTACTAATTTATCACTTGCTTTAAAAAAACTGTAAATTTCACGATGCTACTTCTAATGTCACATTAATATTTCATTGTTTTTCTTGTGGATAAAGACAAGTTATTACTGTATTTATATATAATTTAATAGGATATATGTTTTAACTTGAGTTAAAATGTCGCATTAGAATGTTTGTAGTAAATTACAATACAAATTTAAAATAACTATAGAACAATTATAAGATAAAACCAGACGCCATCTCTGACAGGTCAACAGAGCTATATTTGTGTCGAAAAGCTCAAATATAGTTTTCTACAATAAAACTCAGTGACCGCAAATAACAGAAATGTATCGTCCTGTAAGACTAACATATCAAACATTTTGAAATTCTTGACGTAATTATGTGTTAAATATGTAAAGAAGAGAGAAATAATCTGACTTGTAGACTCGCAACATACATACTTATACTTATTTAGTTAGATGTCAAGTCTTAATCAATTTACATATGCATGTAACTGGTTTAGTGAAAATTTTGAATATTCATATTATGATGATTATTTTTACTTCCCTATAGTTATAATCAGTCTGGGGTTTTATGGTAAACCATACCTTTATAAAAGATACGGCTAACAATAACTTTTATCATATAGGTTAAGTTATGGTTTATCGTCGCTTTGACAAAAGTAATGATTATCTATATCTTTTAACATACACACTATCGGGGAGCAGTCATTATTTATATTCTTTCAACTAAGTTATGGTTTTTCATAGCTTTTTTATAGAAAAAGTTAATAGGTATGTGTATCGATGATGAAAGTTGGCCTGGCTATGGTGCCTGAGTTCGAGACACACAAATCAAAGCACTCTGGCTAGGTCTCCAAAATCCTAAACATAAAACAGTCATTAAGTAGATTAGGCCGTCGAATGTGAAATGTCACAAAAATACTAGTGAGATCCAACAGATTGTCTGTTCATTCTCATCTTGTGTAAATCACAAAAGGTAGACATAAGTCATGAAATATTATAAACAATACAATATTTTAAAAGTATATATGTATAGGTCAGCAAATGATAAATTATAGATCATATAAAATAAATGTTATATACGTTGCATGTTAATGTACGGCCGTTTTATCCCATATCTATCCCTGTTTCACAATGGAAAACCCATGTGATAAAAATCCCATAGCAGTTGGTTATCGTTTATGTTTAAACACCACAGTGTGTAAACACCTACGACGCCTCTGATTGGTCAGTCAACTCCAAGATATCTTGATTCCGATTGGCTCTCAACTTCGGGCTACTTTTCACAGCGCGTTTTCTTTTAAATATCATTGTAATTACTGTTTAAAACAGGTAGTTGCTTATTCAAAGTATTAAACAATAGAATATTGGCTCTCTATTTATGCACTATATTTTATGGCGGGAAGTTATCACTACGCATTGTATTGTGGTAAGTTTCCCTGAATGAAGACGATAAAATGGTCACCACGGTATAAATATATGAGTTAAAGTTATGGGATAAATAATTTCCCCAACGCGTGACTGTTGTTTATCATGTTTTTTTAAACTCTCGTTAGTTAATCTTCGCTAAAGCTCGTGTCTTTTCAAAATTGTCACTTGTTGAGGAACCTCTATTTATACGTTTAAAATAAACATGTTCCTGAGTAAACAATGGTTACATGAAAGGCTTGTTAATTAAAATACCTTGTGTTGGGTGTGGTTGATG
Organism: Argopecten irradians; assembly: GCF_041381155.1. NCBI lineage: Eukaryota > Metazoa > Mollusca > Bivalvia > Pectinida > Pectinidae > Argopecten > Argopecten irradians. The sequence goes on along the minus strand of NW_027187640.1, from coordinate 40,265 downwards.
TATTTTGGGAGGCTGTGGTATGATCATGTTGTGTCTTCTGGTATTAGTGGAACTCTTGTTACACTGGTACATGTATGTCACTGTAGCTTACTTGCACTCACAGTATATACGTACAGCACTTGCGATCTTAGTTATACTAACACTAATTGGAAACAGAATTTGATAACCATGATGTGTCTCGGCAGGAGACAGAACCAAGAGCCAGGGAACTGTTATTTCAGATTTCATATATGTGACAACAGTAAAGGAAAAAGTGAATGGTTAATAATTGCGGGTTCATGGTTTGTTATGTTTAACATTCTATTAATCTCGCTATAATGTATATGCCAGGCGTTATACACTCAATCACATAATTATATTCTAAAAGCTAGTCTAATACAGTTTGTTCCCTTTTCCGTGAAGGAATATTCTAATTCAGAACACGTATTATGAATGTACAAGCTGAATTTGGCAGGCGCAAGAACATATGTGCACATAGTGTAATATATAGTTTACTGTATGTGTACTTTACTGCTGTATATTTCTGGAATAAAATACTAGTAATTAGTGATTAAGTCATCAGTTGTCTGGTAGGGGTTCTGCTTTAGCTGGACAAAATCATGTATTCTGGATTAACATATATCATTTATGTCTGTCTATGTAAGGTATAGTTGGTCTGTCATGTCGAATAATATTTTAGACGGAAGTTAAATATTTCTTATACCAAACTGTATCGAAGAATTCACATTTTAATATTCAGTATTGCAGCAATGGTGTAATGGCCAGAGTGACTTAGGCTTTACATGTAGTTTAAGATTACCATCTGTTAAAAGTCAACACAACACCGGATAATTTCCTCCATTCATCAGTCATGAAATTCACTCAACATTATTTTAAATTGTTTATAACAATGTAGCCTAATTAAAGTTATATGTACGATACTGGGAAAGATTTGTGAAATGCTTTATTTTCTTCAGATATCTATTTAAAACCATATGTTTTTTAACGAGGAATAGGGAAACATATATGATTCGTTATAGACATAGTTACAAAACAGAATTTATGCATCGTAATAGTTCTTCTTTTTTATGTTTTATGTATGTTTAGTTGAAAACATATCTGAAGCGTCCAGAGGTCTATTTTGTATTAGTGATGTCGCTGTTAAAATATATGGAATGGTGGACCACAAATTGGCTTCTTGGTCTGACCTAGTCCGCTAAACCTGCCTATATTATTAGGCTTTTTAAAAAAAATTTTGCCGCGAGCTGCCTATATATTAGGGGAAAAAAAAGCCTAATAATATAGGCAAGTTTAGCGGACTAGGTCTGACCATGCGTACTCATTTAACTGCACTGTACACGTAAGTTTGATGTTTTTGGAAGTACTGCCTGAATTCAAATTGAACTCTTAACTGGTTATATAAAATTAAAGCCAATACATTGTATTGTAACTGTTGAAAAATGTCGGTAATGTTTGGTGGTGAATAACATATTAAAAGCACTTCCTGATTCGTGATATAAAAATTACGGCACATATACTTTAAATATAGGTCATATAAATGTTAATCAATTGTCAAATGTTTCTTGAAATAAAACGAATTAATAAATAATAAAAACATTGCATCTTATAAATTCTGAAGTTCTGGAAGGGGGTTAAATTATGCTATCGCAGGTAGGGTATATTTATATACTAAAACACTGTGACATTTTTTATTGTACAAAGGATGAGTATATCTGTGTATTAAGTAGTTTCAGTTTTAGTCTATATGACAGACAGATAATTAGATTACTAGGATTATTAATTCGGTGTAACAGTGTAGCTTGTCAGATTAGTTTGTAGTTATTAAGTCGTCGGACCAGCAAATAGAGATGGCGGTTATAGTCAACGCCAATTGTAAAGTAAATAAAAGGGTCAGTGATTGCGTATCTTTAGAGCCTAGGGTAGGTCATTAGGCTAGAAATGAACAGGTCTAAGTTTGGAGTTATTTTATATACTTCTGTGCTCTCTGGCAGATAGGTACGTGGTGCATAAATAGATAACCAGTCTTTAATTTGTTTATTGCAGTAACTTTCTATCATGTCCTAATTTTGGTCAGGTTCACACAGAGTTCATGGGCCATCATATCAGTTCTGTAAATATAATTCCCTTACCAGAATAGAGATGTAACTTAGGTCATATAATGTATAAAAGAGGAGTATTCCCTTGTAGTGGGGTAGTCACTGTAACCTAGGCTCGATTGAAGCCCCATCAATGAATCAATCAGGAGAGGGATAGTTCTTTGGAGTTTGTCGAGCAGTTGTGCAGTAAGTTAAAAGTCAGTCGAGAGGATTATCTGGATTTATTGGATAGTTAGAAAAACAGTATAGTTACTTATTAATCTGTACTGAGTTTAGATAAGTCGGACAGTTAGTCAAAGAATACGTTTACGTATATAGTTGCTACTGTTGAAGAAAAAAAAACAACCTTGAAGCAGAACTGTAAGGTGAAAATAAATTGAAACATTACTGAAACCAGAACTTCTTTTAGTTTTTTTTTCATCGGCCTGGCAAGGTGAAATTTTATGTTTGGTTACAACGACAACCTAACAACTGGTGGTAGGAAGTGAGATATTTCGTAACACATACAACAAAGAGAACATTAACAGATCCGAATTCAATATGGAGCAGTCAACCGGTGACAAACTAAATATGATTCGGGTTTATTAAAAATTAGTAAAATAAAAACGGGATCTCAGGTGTAATCAACCCAAACAGAATAAAACACGTTAATGGCGAACACGCTTTTAATGAATTCATGTTCCTATAAGATTTTTATAATATTTGTATTACGAATTATGCTTATACCGAATTAATTTCGTAGGTACATAGAGGTTTGCTTTTAACAGTCTTTTACTGTATATTTGAAGAACTTTTATGTTTACTAGTATCTAATTATAGAAAGCTAATTTGATCAATATAGATCTTAATCTACCACTTGTAGTGTAGGTGCCCCTCATTAGCAATTTGTAAGCCATGAGAAGTTCCAACCAACAACTTTCTATCAAACATAATTATCATTAATTCTTTATAAATAACATGGATTTCCCAATTTTATGTTACTGTTGATAGTAAGATTTACGTTAGTAGATTATTCCACGTGTAAAAAAATGCAAAATAAATGAGATACAAATGTAGCTCCCTGGACTTATAACATGCCTCTAGGCATCGAAAACTAAAGTCAGAAAGGTCAAAACCGATTTGAACAAAAATAATGAATATTTATGTAAAATGCAACATCTTTCAGTTGTCTTATGTGTGAGTTATGAAAACATATAACACCTTACTTCGGTTTGAAAGACAAACATATCTTTCGGTTTGCGCATCTTATGACACACATTTACAAGCATGAAATGTTTTTTTTCTCTTGAAATTAGTATCCACATAACAATATACGCAATATAGAAGGTAATTGGTAATTACTGTTAGTGTTGACTACGGGCTCCTTTTTTTTTCTAAAATTGCTGGCAGGGGCAATTACCTTATTCTACCAGGTACGTGAGCACACAGTGCTGCAAAGAAATTGAGGTCACCGAGGTCGCAGTCTCTGTGATAATTTAAATAGCTGTACAGTTTGGAACCCACCGCTCGGAACTTGCCACTTAATTTACTGCGTGCGTGGACCATAAGGGTTGAACGTAACAACATTAAAATAATTATCTGTACTTTTGCACTTAGTAGATATCTTCGTTGTTCTATAATCCTATTCAACTTCAGGGAAATCAACCTATCGACCATAAACACTCTTTCCGTTTTCACCTGAGTTATTCCAAATAAACCAAAATTATATCCCAATTAAGTTTCACCATCTCATAAAGCTTATACTTTGGCTACGGTGTCAAATTTATGTATCTTTATATGGGATAATTTAGCGGAGCTATGTTTATATAGAAAATACAGTGAAAATGCCTACAATATTCACATTTCAGTTGTGATGAAGTATCCGAGCCACGCTCCTAAACTATACACGAATAGCCTTCATAAAGAGAGCTGTTCAGATTTAAAAACAAGTACATGAATGTAGCGATCAGCAGTTATTTATAACCTAATTCAAGTGAATTTTCCATCAACATGTACCATTACACGTGCACGTTTGAAATCTTAAACTCTCAATACTATTTTTTGTCATGGTATTTTACAAAAGGAAGACCTTAATTGACGAATGAACTGATAAAAACATAAATATAAATTTAAATTGATTTGTTTTAGTATGCATTGTAGATGAGGTTCAAAATGATGATTGGTCGTTCAAGAGTTTTGATGAACAACTTCATCATCATAAAACAAAAGTATGTATTTATTTTAAACACTTTCTTTCGATATGTATATAGTAACATAATCGGAATGTTAATTAATGATATATTTTTTATATCATGATAGAGCGTTAACGCTCCTCGGTAGATGTGTAGATAGCTTCTGTTATTCATAGCCGCTTTGAAAAATTCAATATAAGAATCATTTATGAAAATAAAAATTATTTTATTGTATTTAAAATTATGACCCACTTATACGACGAGAAACAACATTAATGGAACAGCTGGATGACAAAGTCGTTTCCACAACATCGCGTTTTTAAGCTTCCGCCTTTCGGTCGACCTTTTTGCTGCAAATGACAAACGATAAACAAGAAATATAGTTAAAATAAGATTTGGTTCACTTATTACAGTAACTCGAAGTTGATTCTATATCAAGAAAAAAACACATTAAAGATTATACATTAAAATATTTCGGGGGACTATTTTTTATTGATATGAAACTGGCGTGATATTTTAAATCAGCTGATCTCGATGCAACGGTAATCGTTGTATTCATAGTTTCATATGTGTTTTCATAGGCAAATGTTTTGTTTTCGTCAGTTGGTCGATTCAGTATAGTGACAAAATACTCAGAATGTAAATATATATCAATGAGATAAAAATGACATAATTACATATGTACTGATGCTGATTGACAACATACTAATATTTGTGTATATATATATAAAAAACTTATGCTTGTGGTATTACTTGCACTCAGAACAATATAATGACAGCTTAGTCAGGGTTTTTTAATGACATAAAACATTTTGGCACATTTATTTTTTTATTTTTCATTTTTTAACGAAACTTGTTTCCATAACACAATTATGAGAGGTTGTCATAAAAAGAGTGTTAATATAATGAGATGCATGGCTATTATTTATGTTGATATTACGCACAGTAATATGTAACGCATAATTAACTGTACTTTAATAGAAATATAAAACGGATTGATTTTTTGGTGTGAATCCGTCCATGCGACATTTATCAAAATTATTAGATTATTATAAAAGTGTTTTTCTGTAAGTCTTTATAAGTTGGTCATTTTTTGTATGCTGTATGTATATGGATAAAAATAGTGTTGTATTTTAAAATGTGTTGACACTCAAAATAAAATAAGATAAATCTTATCTTAATACATAATCAAAATATACGGCACGGGAAGACAATTCGCGGACATGTAGATCTAGATTTATCGCGTTATTTAGCTTAAAAATGTGCCACATGCGTAAAATTTTCTCCACGTTTATTGTAACAAGTGAAATATTAAATATATACAACAACGACGTATGGCCGTGGATGGAGAATTTCTTCAAATGCGCAAAAATTGTGATTGGCTATTTAACTTTCAAAACTACGATTTCATCGAATGTCGAACGAGGTGGAACCTTAGACCGGTATTTCAACGACACCACGCCTAAAATATGGTCGTTAAGGCGCCCATAGGGTTTAACTCATGGCTTTTATAGTCAAAGATTAATTGCAAATAAAAATTATACGGACCCAGTACTCTTTACCCTCTACAACCTACCCTCTGCTCTGTACCTTCTACCCTGTACCTTTTTTACCATGTACTCTCTACCTTTACCCTTTACCCTGTACCCGCTACCCTGTATCCTTCACCCTCTACTCGCTACCATCTTCCCTCGTCCTCTACCCTATACCCCCTACTTTCCACCCCTGCCCCCTACCAACCCACCCCTTAACATTATACCCTCTACCCCTACCCTGTACCCTTAGCTGTACCTGTAACACAGTCACGCGACTTTAGTGGATATTCATTAAAATTTATCAAAATGAATGAATTAGCATGTCAAGAATAATTCATGACGTTTTAAAGCATAACTGATATTCATTAAAATTCTTCAGTATTGCATAAAACTTCATGGATAATTCTTGACACATTGATCATCAACAATCATGAATGTTTCATGGATTCATAAAACTTCATGAAGAGTTTAGAAGAGTAATTTGATGAATATTCATGATTTTTTATGAACCATAATCTGCTAATATTCTTGAAAGTTCATGAATCATTCATGAATATTCATGATGTCATGAATACCATCTCTCAGGGGTTGTATCTTCTACCCGCTGCCTAAATAAATTCCATGATTGACGACAAAGCCACTAAACTCATCTTTTTAAACAATTTCTGTTTCATCTGGATCCAAGCTTGTTGATGGACCGCTAAGAAGATCATTGTTGCTAGACGTTTTACTTTTCTACATTAAAGATACTCCTACGCCGACGAATGGAATTTTTCTCTCAAAACCACATGCAGACGAATTAGTATTTGTCTTCATTTAAACAAAAAATTACTTACTTTACACCATTGCCACCATTGAAAAGTTTGAGCTTCTTTAAATTAAAAATGAAAATATTGAAAAAAAATAATTGTGTCCCGAAAAAACCACAAGGCACTATGCCCTATAAGTACTGAATCGTGCATGCACAAAAAGCAAAATAAATGATTTTACATGTAATCATGTGTTGATTAGATATTATATATACGTTTAAACATCAGCTATTGTTCAAATGTTTGAGTAACTTTTATGCTCTGTTTTGCGGTGGAGCATCTTTAAAACAATCTTCAAAATCATCTATCATACTAGACACAACATGAAACATATTGTTTGTATCTTTTAAAGATGCTCCACCGCTGACAAACGTTATTTTTTCACTATCAAAAACATGAGCAGACGATTTAGTATTTTTTCTTCAGTTCAAAAAGTTACTTACTTTACACCATTAACATCATTGAAATGTTTGAGCTTCTAATTTTACTTTAAGTTAAAAATATGAAAAATAATGGTGGAGCATCTTTAAAGTAAAATACAGCATAGTTTCTGGGGAAAAAGTTAAAATTGTACCGAGAAATTAGTAATTGTATTGACGCTGTGACGTCACGAGGTTTTATTGCAACAGCCAGCATTACACGTACATACAAGGTAAACCGAGATTTTGTAATCGGCTAAGCACAACCGACTTCCCAGCCAATATTGTGCCATTTTGTAGTGTCCTGTTAACTTCTCATTATCTTCAATGTGGACTTTGGAAAAAGTGTTTTGTTTTTTATGGTAATATATTTCTGTGGATTTGTACAATGAATAATAATACAAAAGTGAAGATCTTCTTTGGGAATAAAATATTTGTAATAATGAGAGTGTTGTGTTTCAAGACAATTTATATTTTGTTGTGAAGCAGACAATACGTTTGAATACCAATGCACAGGAAGGAAAAACCGGGAGTCATTTGGTGGTTGATTTACATTTTAACATCGTCATCGGTTCATCAATGTATTGTAATCTACGTTTGATACAATTTGAAATTTAAGTACATTTCAACATATAGGAATGGGATACAATATCTAAATGTAAAGTATTAATGAAGAATTTAAAAGAAAAAAAAGAAAGGGGCTCGTGTTGAATGCCATGCCGGTATCTTACCTGGAGTTTTGTTAACTTTTTATATAATTAAGTTTCTATTAAGTATATAAAGCTTCCATTTAGCTGCGATTTTATCTCCCCTCCCAAAAGCCACCAGAAGTGTGCAGTGTAGGGTAGAGTGGAGGGAAGCTGAGAAGATCATTAATCACATCTATTTATAAGTTGGATGTTATAGTGTATAAAACCTAGCCGACACATTCGATGGTAATTTCTATGTAAGGCTGATAAACTTAAACCATGGACCCCATAACCTAGGTTGACCATACACAGTTGACAGTGTTTTCGTACACGTGTGGGAATAATTCCTCAAGCGTAATTCATGATGCTACCGTTCGTCGGCGTGCGTCATGCGCCGTCCGCCGTGCATAAACTTTTCATTTAAACGACTTCTCAATAACCGAAAGTTCCAGGGTACTGACATTTGGCCCTGTAACATGCTTGGATGAAAAGCTAGCCCTCAGTTTGTTCGAATGAATGATCTTGACCTTCATTCAAGGTTACAGGTGATCACAAGAGGTTGCTAAATATTTTTTAAAACGACTTACTGTGTACTTTAATTCTTCTATATGATGTATTGTATAGCATAAATGTTAATGCTATACGCCGACGATACAATCCTACTAGCAGATTCTGCAAACGCAAAACTTATGTATTCAACACATAATGAAAATGTTACCACCTTCAAGGTAATATTGACAAAACAAAGATAATGGTTTTTGACAGAGGGGACAATATCCCAAGATATGTGTGTTCATCTACAATCGTAATGAGATTGAAATTATTAAAAGGTTTAAGAGTGTGAAGTTCACTTTACATCGCAATGGTTTTCTCCCATGCTAGAATATCGAAGCTGTGATAATGAAAAGGGGGTCCATAAAACGCAATGGTATGGAGTGCTATAAGCGAAATGTAGAATACCATACTCTGATAAATCGACTGGTAAATTGGATTATTGTTATAAATGCTAAAAAACCGAAATGTTTTAGGTTGCATGTTAGGTCTGAAGAATATATAACATGCAAACTTTTATAGCTTTTAGAACGTCTATATCAAAAATTTTCCAAATCATGGAGTTCTTAAAATGAAAACCTCCACACCCCTATAGTTAATGGTATATGGGAAATATTAGGAAGAGGTTCCATTTAATATAATAATATGAAAACTTGCAGCAAGGTTAGCATACTGTTGCCAAATTATTACTATCAGACATTAATTAGAACTGAAGTGACAATCTGTATCAGATATCCAGAAAATATAAAAAAAATATGGCCGAACTGTAAAAAAAATATTTTTGAAGAATGTAATTTATTACATGTATATGATTTTGAAAATCAAGAATTTTCTATCGTACAATGACTGGAAAGAACTGTTTTCCATACACTTAAAAAACTTAATTATGGTTGATGTAAGAACATCCACAGAGAAGTTTTTAAATCTGCCCTAAGGCATTATTGTCTTAGTTTTGTGGAGTGACCGCCAATATTATATATAAGAGATTCATATGTCAAAGTGTTTATAACCTTCCTTGAGGCAATGGTGTCATTGATAAGCTTGGGTAGATATATTTCATATAAAACGTGTACGATATATTGTCAATTGGTTTAATTGTTATAACATCTATTTTGCTATTAATCTTGATTACATCCGGGTTTACCTATTGGACAATGGTCATTTTAATATAAAAAACCCATTCCTGATATTCGTGAACATAAGTTGGATTTCCAACCTTCAATGCGGCCACTACGGATATTTGACGATATATCTTGGATTACCAAATAGTGAACTGTCAGTGGTGAACATTATTCAAATCGTGGACTTTGTTGGTATCACCATCTACGGACAACTAATTCACTGTCTACGTTAGATTACCAATATACGAGTGAACTTTCATTTTATTTTTTATTCAATGTGCCACTATTTGTTTCATTATTGATGATATCATAACCAAATACAATTAAGAAGCAAATACCTTTGAATTCTTCGTTTTGTGTCCTTCTACTTAAACTCATGAATCAACGGTCCCAACCGAGGCTGAAAACAACACACATTTTTCTTATTAAAGTATCCCTTTTCAGTCTTTTCCCCTCCATGTCTAGTTCATATATGTTTATGATTTGTTATCAATATAGCTGAAAGTCATTAATTTGAATTCCTATAACTCAAAGATCATGTTAAATCTAAAGTATACTTATTTTGGTTTCAACCAAATCTTAGATGTATTTAGTGTACACTTATGTTGAGTGCTCTAAGAGTTCAAAATCTATCAAAAACATACTGACTTCAACTTTACAAGGATTTATGGTCTTAATTATAAGGTACTACCGTATACTCTGTGTTGTATTATGTAAAACAGTCAGATGATCGTGATTTTACACCAGTTAAAATTAAAAAAACATACAGTATTTCGTCTGTCTGTCATACACACATTTTCAAAATACAATCGACTTTCCGTAGTGCAATTAATTGAAAGCATAAGCCCGTGACACCCAGTTATTATGATATTTTGATAACTAATTAGGATTGCATCGGGAATAATAATAGCAGTGAGAGGTTATATCATGTGATATTGTATACAAACTATCATAACGTTCACGTCTAAGATAAGACTTAATGTTTAATTTCAATAATTTCAATATGATAAATCCAAATCAGTTTACAATTCTTTAATACAATTGTATTCAATTTAATTCATTTCAATTTAGTCTTAACTAGCTGGTATCCTTATTAATCTATTCCAACCTCCACTATAACTTTCGTCTCAACTCTAACTCTCGTCTCCAACTTCTCCCAAAAATCTCTTTCCCCTTAGAACTTAAAGTAATAACTTAAACTGCATGCTGTGATATATTTAAAAGTATTTAAACCCTGACATTATTATTACTATCCTATCATTAACATTAATACAATCTCATTTATTATTATATATTTATACCATTGTTTGTCGTAAGAATAGCTCTACAAAGCTAATGCTGTTTCATTGTATGTATACGTCACTAAATAAAACTTCTACTCTCAACTCTAACTTCTTTCCCCAAGTATCTAATGAGAGAGTGGACCTAAATGCCATAAATATTTACCAGGAGGGAAGTGGGGCACTTAGAAACTCATTAATCACTCCAGTCTCAGAGAGCACTGCTAGCCCAGCAACCTTTATCTAGACACTTATACGCTAATTCCAAACACACTAATGTTTATCAATTTACACAGTTGATTTTGTGAATTTCGGAATATTTGCTGGACCTACAAACCGTTATTGCCTTTTAAATGCTGTATTAAATAAAAGTTAATGGGATGAGTTTACTATTTTACATGATAGGTAAAATACAAGTACACTTTTGAGCAGAGCTTGTTTTAATTGTACTAGGAATAAGTGTATATTTAATTAAAATAATCCGTTTGGGATTGCAGCTTGACATTATACACATATCGGACATGACTGATCCCAGCGAAAACTTAAAACATCTCCTCATTTTCCTGTTAAGGTCCATGGGCCTATAGTTGTTTTAAATATCCAGTACATGTTTTTTCACCTATGCAGTGACGATAGCGTATTTGATGAGGTAAAAAAAACGCTGATTCACATACAATAACAGTCTACAGTGTGTTGATTTAACATTGTGTAAATCATAGTACATGTATATGTATCTTTAAGCTTGTAGTATATGGATATTGAATGTGATGGTTTGGATTCTTAAAATATGAGCATGGTGTAATTTTGTAAATGTTGTTTAATTTGGAAAGTGTACTGTGAACGTCTCGTAATATTTATTTATTATGTATTGATATTGGTATAGAAATCAACCAGTATAGGGGATAGAAAGTATAGGGAAGGGGTATAGCCTAGAGAGTATACCTTATGGTAGAGGGTAGGGGTAGAGGGTACTACGGGGTAGAAAGTAAGGGGTTGAGGGTAAAGCGTATTAATTATCATGACAAGTCTACACAATTATCACAATAGTCGATTAAACTACTTTGCAATCGTTGAATACATATGACACAATTGTTAAAAACATTTTGATACGGGTAAAGAGGTAAGAATGGTTTTCTGTGATATAAGTAAGGCATTTGTCCGTGTTTGGCATGATGGTCTTATATACATGATTAAGTAGTTCTCGTCATATCTAAATAATAGGAAACAGAAAGTGGTCGACGATGGCTTTAGTTCGTTTTGGAACACTATTTAGGAAGGCATACCATAAGGTTCTGTGATAGGTCCTTAATGTGACCTCTTGGAGTCTATTCAAGTTCACGAAATACGTGTAATTACAGGTTTAAGAAAGGGACTAGTCATAATGTATTTCATAATGAAATCGGTATTGTCTCTCATTAAAAGAAGACATCTAAAAATGTTATTTTTTTATAATATTTTCCACAATAACTGTCAGATTCATATGGAAGACCAGATACAACCGTTTATTAACACGAGTAATGTCTATAATTTTCGTCACCCTAGATTGTTTAATATCCCAACCTCCATAACTTAATTATACAGCAATAGCTTTATTCCGTCTTGAATGTCAGAATGGAATTCTCCATCCTGTCCGCTTCTGTCATCCATACGTCAAAAATGGAAAGCTTACAACATGGTATTACCGATTATTTCCTAATATGCTCGGAAGCATTTAAATATTCTGGCGAAAGAAAAATAAATTATTGCATTGTGTCAGTTAAGAAATTCTGATTTATTTAACTCTCTTTTAAGGATGTACACCTCTGAGAGGTCAAAATTTTCTTGTATTAAAACTTTTTTTCTCATATAGATTGTTGGAAATAGGAGCTCATACCATAGATGAAAATGAAAGTAAAACATATGTCCGTGTGCTTGTTTTTGAGCTATTGCCACTCAAAGATACCTAATTGACAAAAATTGGATTTCATGGGAATTTTTCCGTTTTGAACATATACACCAGAGATTAAAGCCATAATTCCCTAATGAGGTGTTTGATATGCATGGATGTTGGCATAATTTATTTTCCAGTGGACATCTTTAAAAAGAGCTACAAAATGACCATTTTGCAGCCATTTTTGCCTCATTTAACCATTTATAGAAAAAGTTCTGGTAGCAAACGTTTGGATATACGTGTATTTTGCATATCAATAGGAAAAAGGTTGCTCTTTCTAAATCAGACAGGAAAATGGGGGGTCCGTGTGCTTACCTTTTTGCCCCATTTCAATATCCGCTATTTTTCATATTTTTGAGTAAAAAAGAAAAGAAAAATTACCATTAAATGTTAATATAAAGTGAAAAAAAGCGTATCATTTCACACATTAATGTTTGATATTATAATTACCACAAAAGTAGTAAAGAATTACAAAAAATAACGGCTCAGTGTTGATTTTAAGTAAAAATAATCTAAGCAAAAAATGGTAGAACCTTGGTTCTACTCAAAGCGGAAAAAGGCACATTTTCAAAATGACCGACAAATTGGTCATTTTTTAAAATCCATGTATAAAAAATCTACTGTAAAAGAGAAATGTAATTTTGTGACAAAATTTGTAACTGACAGCTTGCTACAGATATTGATATATTTTGATTGAAAATCTCATAACTTCTTTGATCTATGTAGAAAATGAGACTACGACGGGACTGAAACCTCAGAAGAATACAACCTAAAGTGACAGTCCTGTCTACATATGTGATTTTCGAACTGAAAATCTCATTATTATTTCCTTTATTGTCATCTTCAAAATTCATAGAACTTGCTTGTGTAATTTATTTATGCACCATACTATTTGGAACTTTGCTTCTATGCAAAAAAACACCGAGGAAATAGTATTTCGCCACACACCTGACGTCACACCTGGCACGCTTTCCAGTCATCGCCCATATTTTAGCGTTCAGCCGAACAGCATGGATACATTTTTGTAGAAGGGTAAATTGCGCTCCATTGTGCTATATAGTTTAATATTTGTCCACTTTGTCCCGCATTATGTAATCGTGTTCGTTTTGTATGTCTTGATAAAGGGGCAGATCGCCACGAAAATTTGACAATTTTGTTTCGTCCACACGGTTGGAATTACTTCCTTGTCCCACATGCCACCATATATAAACATTCCTTATTCTACCGAAACTTACCCCTATGGATTTAATAGTCAATATTTTCATTCAAATGATATATTACTTAAAACTGTACATGATTACATTAGAGATACCAGACGCTTTATATATGATGTCATGGACCCTGAGAGCATTTTAAATTTATTCATGAAGATACTGTGGATATTTATTAATATATTAAGAAATTATTAACACTTGTGTGACAATAATTCCATGATTTATTTACAACCTGTGAGACATTCTTATTTTTGTTGTTGTAATTTTTATCAATGTAATACTACTTACATTTCTAGTTGTGTATTTTATGTACTGTTATCTATGTAGTTACCAGAAGAGGGCTAATATAGGCAGGCCAGATATACATCTGTTGTATATTAGATTGCATATCTATGCATGCATGTATCTACCAATCCATCAATCAATTCATCGAATGAACAATAAACTATTTACCTCTTGTTTATTATAAATTTCTTCTAATGTTAACATATAATATTTGTTAATGTATTTACATTGTAGCTTATTTCGTGTATTCATTACAGTGGTCACAATAGGTAATATATACATACCCTTTTTGTTACATTCATTGTTATAAGCTGATTTCTTAATTGACGGTGGTGTTGTAGTGAATGATCTATCTAAAGCCTATTGTAAATCAATTTTCTTTCGCTCCTATAAAATTTGAGATATTCATCTCAAAAAGGGGGCCACGTTGTTCGAGTGGTTCAAATGTCCCGACATATTACCACGAGCCCACTACCTCTTGGTTGCAAGTTGGAATCCATTGTGGGGCAGTTGTCATGTACTGACTGCTGGTCGTTGGTTTTTCTCTGGATACTCCGGCTTTCCTAAACAAAGCAACCTATCGTTAAACAATAAAATGAAACAATTTCAAAACAAAATATGCGTAGATTATCTTTAGAGAAAAAGTGTTATGAAAACACTCTTCAGTATATATCAATACGATAGATAATTATTCGCTGAGATAAATGTTTGTGATTTCATTTAATTGTGAACAATTCGTTAAAATAATTCACACGTGATAGAAATATGGTTTACAGTAATTCAGACAGAAATACGGATTCCACTAATGATATTACTTCAATGGTTTGACATTTCATTATTTAACTATGAGGAGGAGATGTATTCGACAGATAACACGATGTAGTATTTATGCCTAGAAAAAAAAAACATTTAATTACATGTAAAATATGAAAACATCATAATATCATTACATCGTTTTCACAGTCTATATTGGTGTGCGTGAAATTATTTGTGGGATACAACTGAACCAAGATCTCATAAATTAATTCGTTGACCCCATGAGGTCAAATTGATCCATTTCTATTGTAAACTACCTTCTGCATCTGTGTGAGAGGAACTAGTACTGCAATGTTCCATGATATGTGTTTGATAATGCCTCTGGTGAGGAATTCAGTCAACCCTTCCATGCGATATACTTGTCCACTATATTCTGCTATATGTATTATCGGTTTTAATTTCACTTATAAATTTAAGTTATAATTAGCAAGTGCGACTCTGATACTGTTCTTTATTTTTTAATCATTACACATGTAGGATATATGTAATACATTAACATTTTTGAAGTTTTAATCATTTCAGTAAAGCAGATAAGTTAATCGTAAAAGTATAAGGTATGGTCCGACTTTACTTAATTATAAACTATATCTTCATTACTAATACCACTCCGAAATAAATAACTTTACATGTTCCAAAAATATTCAAATAATTATTTCTTTAAATAGCGCGCACGTATTACACCTGTAAATCAGTTCCATGTATTATCTAAAAGGTAAATTTTGGTTTGGTTATATTATCTTAGAATAATTAATGTCCTTGAGGATTAAGGTAGTATAACATTATATCATTAAAGATCTTGCAATTAAATGTATAATTTACATATATGTTTGTAATAGATATGCTTGCGTACATGGTTTGCCAACCTTTATGCAATAAAACTCATAAACCTACTATTATCTTTGTGTCCTTATTTCGACTCACTTTGTTTCAAGTTCTTGTATGTGTCTTGATTGCATGCAAACAACATTCATTTGATCTGTAATATCCGCCCCTGGACTCATAGTAAAACTGAAGTCAGCAGAGCGTAGGCGGAGGTAATATCATTTTGATGTATGTCACAGGGAAGGGATATTCAGTTTGATATAAAACAAAATAAATATGAATATGTAGACCTCTTAGATTTCTTTGCTATGTTTTTTTCCTGAACTGTCATTAATTTTATTATAAGATAGTCCAGTCCTGGATAATCGTCAGTGATGGTAACCCCTGGAGTATCGAGGGTGATACAAATGTTAACTGAAATAAAATTAACAAAGGAAATATATGCCTTCTTAAAAGTAATTATAAAAGTGTTATATATCCCCTCTTAAAAGTAGTTAGCCAAGACCAATACGTATTAAATAACCTGACTAGATTCCTCTAGTGCCTGTAGAAATAACCAACCTAATGGGTCAACTATTGCTTTTTAGAAAGAAACTTGTTTTCTGTATGTGTTAATTATAAGCACATGATTAACATTTTATACAACCATATCCAAGTTGAGGGATTTGTTTTTCTGTTTCGGCCGGTGACAAAAACGTTAATTATTGGTGTTTTCAAAAGCCAGTGCACCCTCAGCAATCGACTGTTCCTAACGATTCGAAAAATTGACATTTTTAAATTAAGTCCTTAAACTTATTTAATGAAAAAAAAAATAAAAACCATTTCAACAATATCTTTGACACGAATTTCACTAAAATAATTAAAAATTGCAACTTTGTTTTCACATGTGATATTAAGACTTTAACGTATACATTTTTCAGGTTATATGTAATATTTTGTTAGATGAACACATTTTATTACTATATCATAAGAATTGTTATTCACTATCATGTTATGCACCACAGTTTTGCAATATATCTACCAAAATTAATACAAGCAAAACGTTTATGATATCATATTTTTCAAAACTCTTTATTTATTTTTAACAAAATATTTTGAAAGATTAATCTTAACATGATTCTCTATACAACAAACCAAAAAATGATTTATCTAACTAAACCTTATAAAGGATTTAAACCCTATTTATTTCTATATATGTATATTGTTAACAAGGATCCTTTGCGATTATTCATTACAAGGTCTAAAAGGTATCTACAACCAGACTATAGTTTATTTTTTTATTTTTTTTTTATTTTAAAACAATGCATTTCCTTTAGTTAGAATGTCCATTTATTATGCTGTGTTTTTTTTCATTTTCTTAAACATTTAGATACCTTTTACTACAGTTAATATATTTTAGTGAAGAGTTTTCCTAAATTGTACATGGGGTTAAATATGTCAAAGAAATTTACCATTGATTGATGTATATTAACTAAAATATTATGTTAAGTCTTATCTCTGTAGATACATTTACATTGCACGTATCTTCTGAGATCATTGTTAATTCTTTTCCCTTTAAATCTTAGCCTAATGGAAAAACACACATACTGTCGTTAAAATACTATGTTTATCCAAGATTATTTTTAGCTGATATTCATTTATTTTAGTTTTCAAATTATAGTCTCAAAATATACAAGAGTTCTTCCCGATTTATCAAACCCATGTATCATCCATTCCCCAATCTACCAATTCATTGATTTATTTGTGAATTTCTCGATTCTATATATCCATTCTTCCACTCATCCATCTATTCACCAATTTTATCAATCCATTTTTTAATATATGCATGAACATTAGCATCACAAAACTCTTGCATAAACGTCCATGTTTACGTTACAAATAATGATTGTGATATGCAAGTGATAGGCAACTTAAGCACACAATATCACCGTTGGTCATGGCTGTAATTTGATTTTATGGAGTCGACATAATGATAGGTGTAACCTAAGTCCGGTATTTCCACGACACCACACCTAAAATATGGTCGTTATGGCGCCCCATGAGGTATAGCACATGGCTATGTTCATGGTCAAAGCTTAATTATATATAAAAGCGGCAGGATGTATGGAATGCTTGACTTAAAGAAGTTAAAGGAAACGTTTAGGTGAATTATCTTTGACATATTACTGTTAACGCAGTCATTTTTTATCAAACGTGAGTGTACAAAAACACGTAATTGCTTCACATTCATTCATTCTTTCATCCATTCATATTTCAATCCATTCATCAATGTCTCCTTTTTGGTATATTAGTTGATATAATCTAATTACTAAAAATAACTATTGTGATATGCAAATGATAATCCATTAAATATTACCTATACGAATTCACATCTCACCTTTGGCACAAATGATTTTTGTATTTTGCTATTGTGTTTCGGCTGGCTGCTAAAAATAAGACAGATGTGGTTCAAATGTGTATGTTTCTTTTATTCTTATACTGCTTAACTCAGTTTCTGAACAAAAATATTCCTTATCTATATTGCTCATATTATCCATCTACTAAGTTCAATTTTATATCCAAAATACCGTACACCTATATTTGCAGAGGGGCTTACAAGCCATTCTGACTGAAGTGCTTTTACAAAAGCAAGAAAAACTTTTCTGAGCATAAATTTGTTACGAAACAGAACAATAAAGATATATATGAACTCTTTGCTAAAAAACGTCACACTTCCGGTTAAAATTACAAAACACGTGCATAAAAACACAACAAAAATGTGAAAGACGTAAATTGTCACTTTTTAATATTGTTTAAAATGGTTAGGCTGCGGGACCGAAATACTTCATATTTGTATTGTCTACATAACTATAACTTGCTTTTTGTATAACTTCCGGTTTCAATCCTTTAAGAGAGACACCTACAGTAACGAGCGAATTAAAAAATGAAATCAACATATGTTATTTGCTTTTATCATTTGTATACTGTGCATAGGTGTATGTACTTGTAAACTGTAATAATAGGGGGTTGTTAATTTAAGCTTAGGCTATGATTTATTTCTTTCACTCTTAATTTAATATTGTTTAGTCCTGATTAACCAATATATTCTACTACATGCTATATATGTATATGGTACATGTGCATATATATGAACAGATAACTCGTCAACTTTCGAATGACAATTTAATCTTCTATTAATGCAGTTCTGTATAGTGCAAGACAAATGCAATATGACATATCTCATGACATGTTTGTCAATACATTCTTAAATTCGCTAGTTTGGTTTGCTTTCACATTGCTTAACGTCCTATCATCAATTCAGGGCATCCGTGAATCGATGTGGTGTATGGTAGGATGTGGTATGTTTATTTTGTGCATTTTTGCGGAAGTATACTGCTAAAGATACCGAACATAATACCCGAGTGGTCATCTATCTATTCGCCAATTATCAATCCAGTTTTATTTATGCTTGGAAACTTATCATTACAAAACTTGATCCTTCATGTTTTCTGTCTATTGTAAAACTGGATATTGTATAATATACTTGTATATTCTCGGTCATATGGATTTCGCATTATTGGCATATATTCCTCTCTTGCATAAACGATCATGTTTTTACTGTAGCTATAAAATTCATAACTATAAATAATGAGTGTGATGTTCAAGTGATATATGCAATTATACGTTATTTATATGAATAAGCTCACAAAATCACCATTGACAAAAAAATATGCTTTGGTAGTCGCTGTTTTATATTAGTTTTGTCTGATTGTTTGTGCTTTATATCAAAATTTCCATTTCATTGAGGCCGATATGATGACAGGTGTAACCTAAGTCCGGTATTTCCACGACACCACACCTAAAATATGGCCGTTATGGCGCCCATGAGGTTTAACACATGGCTATGTGGTCAAAGATTAATTATATATAAAAAGCGACAGGATGAACGGAATGCTTGAGTTTAATGGAAACGTTCAGGTGAATTATCTCTGACATATGATTGTTAACACAGCCAACCTTTTATCAAACGTGAGAGTAAAGCTCCATCTATCCATACATTAATCAATTGATAAATTAATAAATTCATTAATTCATTCATTCGTTGCGTATTGATACGTATTGTGCAAATTACATACATTTAAAAGTTACCTACACGAATACACAAACTTACCTTTGGCACAAATAGTTTTTTGTATATCGCTTCGCACGACATATAAAAATAAAACATTTATGCTTAAATGTATATACTTCTTTTATTTCTATACTGCTAAACGCAGTTTCTGAACAAAATATCTCATATCATCAGAACTTGTTCCATCTACTAACTTCAATTTTAAATCTAAAATACCGTACACCTGTATTTGCAGAGGGGCTTACAAGCCATTCTGACTGAAGTGCTTTTACAGAAGCAAGAAACTTTTCTGAGCATAAATTGTTACGAAACAGAACAATAAAGGTATATGAACTCTTTGCTTAAAACGTCACACTTCCGGTTAAAATTACAAAACACGTGCATAAAAACACAACAAAAATGTGAAAGACGTAAATTGTCACTTTTTATATTGTTAAAATGGTTCTGCGGGACCGAAATACTCATATTTGTATTGTCTACATAACTATAACTTGCTTTTTGTATAACTTCCGGTTTCAATTCTTTAAGACAGACACCTACAGTAACGAGGGAATTAAAAAAATGAAATCAACATATGTAATTTGTTTCTATCATTTGTATACTGTACAGAAATGTATGTACTTGTAAACTGTAATAATAGGGGGTTGTTAATTTAAGCTTAGGCTATGATTTATTTCTTTCACTCTTAATTTAATATTGTTTAGTCCTGATTAACCAATATATTCTACTACATGCTATATATGTATATGGTACATGTGCATATATATGAACAGATAACTCGTCAACTTTCGAATGACAATTTAATCTTCTATTAATGCAGTTCTGTATAGTGCAAGACAAATGCAATATGACATATCTCATGACATGTTTGTCAATACATTCTTAAATTCGCTAGTTTGGTTTGCTTTCACATTGCTTAACGTCCTATCATCAATTCAGGGCATCCGTGAATCGATGTGGTGTATGGTAGGATGTGGTATGTTTATTTTGTGCATTTTTGCGGAAGTATACTGCTAAAGATACCGAACATAATACCCGAGTGGTCATCTATCTATTCGCCAAATTATCAATCCAGTTTTATTTATGCTTGGAACTTATCATTACAAAACTTGATCCTTCATGTTTTCTGTCTATTGTAAAACTGGATATTGTATAATATACTTGTATATTTTTATAATTATGATAAAAATGTTACGCATGTGAGATATATTCTCGGTCATATGGATTTCGCATTATTGGCATATATTCTCTCTTGCATAAACGATCATGTTTTTACTGTAGCTATAAATTCATAACTATAAATAATGAGTGTGATGTTCAAGTGATATATGCAATTATAGGTTATTTATATGAATAAGCTCACAAAATCACCCATTGACAAAAATATGCTTTGGTAGTCGCTGTTTTATATTAGTTTTGTCTGATTGTTTGTGCTTTATATCAAAATTTCCATTTCATTGAGGACTATATGATGACAGGTGTAACCTAAGTCCGGTTTTTCCACGATACCACACCTAAAATATGGTCGTTATGGCTCCCATGAGGTTTAACAGATGGCTATGTGGTCAAAGATTAATTATATATAAAAGCGACAGGATGAACGGAATGCTTGAGTTTAATGGAAAACGTTCAGGTGAATTATCTTTGACATATGATTGTTAACACAGTCAACCTTTTATCAAACGTGAAAGTAAAACTCCATCTATCCATACATTAATCAATTGATAAATTAATAGATTCATTAATTCATTCATTCGTTGCATATCGATACGTATTGTGCAAATTACATACATTTAAAAGTTACCTATACGAATACACAAACTCACCTTTGGCACAAATAGTTTTTTGTATATCGCTGTTGTGTTTCGCATGACTTAAAAAATAAAACAGATATGCTTAAATGTATATACTTCTTTTATTTCTATACTGCTAAACACGGTTTCTGAACAAAATATTTCTTTACTATATTGCTCATATCATCAGAAAATTGTTCCATCTACTAACTTCAATTTTAAATCTAAAATACCGTACACCTATATTTGCAGAGGGGCTTACAAGCCTTTCTGACTGAAGTGCTTTTACAGAAGCAAGAAACTTTTCTGAGCATAAATTTGTTACGAAACAGAACAATAAAGGTATATGAACTCTTTGCTAAAAACGTCACACTTCCGGTTAAAATTACAAAAAACACGTGCATAAAAACACAACAAAAATGTGAAAAAACGTAAAATTGTCACTTTTTATATAGCTAAAATGGTTTTCCGGGGACCGAAATACTTCATATTTGTATTGTCTACATAACTATAACTTGCTTTTTTGTTAACTTCCGGTTTCAATCCTTTAAGACAAACACCTACTGTAACGAGTGAATTAAAAAATGAAATCAACATATGTAATTTGTTTCTATCATTTGTATACTGTACAGAGGTGTATGTACTTGTAAACTGTAATAATTGGGGGTTGTTAATTTAAGCTTAGGCTATGATTTATTTCTTTCACTCTTAATTTAATATTGTTTAGTCCTGATTAACCAATATATTCTACTACATGCTATATATTTATATGGTACATATGATTATATATGAACAGATAACTCGTCAACTTTCGAATGACAATTTTAATCTTCTATTAATGCAGTTCTGTATAGTGCAAGACAAATGCAATATGACATATCTCATGACATGTTTGTCAATACATTCTTAAATTCGCTAGTTTGGTTTGCTTTCACATTGCTTAAAGTCCTATCATCAATTCAGGGCATCCGTGAATCGATGTGGTGTATGGTAGGATGTGGTATGTTTTATTTTGTGCATTTTTGCGGAAGTATACTGCTAAAGATACCGAACATAATACCCGAGTGGTCATCTATCTATTCGCCAAATTATCAATCCAGTTTTATTTATGCTTGGAACTTATCATTACAAAACTTGATTCTTTATGTTTTCTTTCTATTGTAAAACTGGATATTGTATGATATACTTGTATATTTTTATAATTTTGATAAAAATGTTACGCATGTGAGATATATTCTCGGTCATATTGATCTTGCAGTATTGGCATATATTCCTCTCTTGCATAAACGATCATGTTTTTACTGTAGCTATAAATTCATAACTATAAATAATGAGTGTGATGTTCAAGACATATATGCAATTATACGTTATTTATATGAATAAGCTCACAAAATCACCATTGTTAAAAATATGCTTTGGTAGTCGCTGTTTTTATATTAGTCTTGTCTGATTGTTTGTGCTTTATATCAAAATTTCCATTTCATT
Source organism: Argopecten irradians (assembly GCF_041381155.1). Classification (NCBI taxonomy): domain Eukaryota; kingdom Metazoa; phylum Mollusca; class Bivalvia; order Pectinida; family Pectinidae; genus Argopecten; species Argopecten irradians. Next base: position 17,137 of record NW_027187640.1, on the reverse strand, counting down.
GAGGCCGATATTGATGACAGGTGTAACCTAAGTCCGGTATTTCCACGACACCACACCTAAAATATGGTCGTTATGGCGCCCATGAGGTTTAACACATGGCTATGTGGTCAAAGATTAATTATATATAAAAGCGACAGGATGAAAAGGAATGCTTGAGTTTAATGGAAAGGTTCAGGTGAATTATCTTTGACATATGATTGTTAACACAGTCAACCTTTTATCAAACCAGAGAGTCAAGCTCCATCTATCCATACATTAATTAACAAGTTGCTGTCCTTTAAAAAAGGAAAGCAATCCTGGACGTGCGAAAAGCCTTTTAAAGTATAAGGAACAAAATTGTATGTATTTAATAATATTTTTTTATTCAATATAACAATGAGTAAGCTTAAGATATACACTGTAAGTAAAGTGACATTGTTAAGAAACTAAATTTCTACTAATATTATCTTTAATACATAACTCGGCAAAAATGAAATACAATATTGAATAGACATGAAATATTTGATATAAAATTGTTTGTTTCATACGGAATGCAATTACAGATGGGTTATTTTTTCTTCATGGAATTGTCAAAAGGGATGTTTGTACAAACAATAATATCTTAAATTGAAGATTATAAAAAATGGCACTAGTATTATCATGATCAGTTTTCTGTAAATAAATGATATTGAATAGCACCATCTTAAAAGCTTTTCCTACCTTAATATCCCTGCAGTAAATAATCTATATAAATTAATTTGAGTACATTTTGTATTTGATATAAAAAACATCTTAGCACAAAAATAATGGGATTGAAAAATAACAAAATACAAGTTGACTTGTAAAAACTACATAGACTATTACAAAATACATGGTTGTGCAAATTATAAGATCCAAGAATGTAGTAATTTGTTGCATTAACTGATGATATCAAAATAAATGTTTCTCTTAAGAAGTTGTGTTTTGAAGTATGCTATCGAACATTTTACATATTTTGTGGCTTATGTTCCTACCTTCCACACAACAATGACTGTTTCCTGCAGATCAATCATACAGTTCAAGTGTTCTATAGTTAAGCACTAAGGTTGGAGGCCTTAATTACCTGTTAGCTGCTGTATAACATGTTTGGACCGGTGCATTGACCCAAGGAAGCATACATTGCTGTGAACATAGCAGATCAGAACAGCTGGAATATTTCAAACGTAATGTAGCTGCAATTGCAAAAGTCAGATTAATGATTGTTCTTTTCAACAAGTTGGTATAATTAATGCATGTAAGCATTCAATAAAGTATCATAAAAGCCATTTATGTAATATTGAATATCGCCTGCTTGTCCAACGCAACACCTCAGCCTCAGACACAGCTAGGTCAACGCCGTGTTTTTAAAACAATAGGGTTTCAAATTACTGAAAAGGGCACGGTGCTGTGAAATATCAACTAGGTACATTATAAACATTCACGCGTTTAGTACACATCAATGAGTGTGTTATGATGATAACGCTTGCTTATTCAGGGTGACGCTGCGATGACAACATTCAGGTTACTACAGAAACTCAGCTGGTGCACACACTTCAATTCCTGTCAATCAAATGCCCCATAGCACAGCACAAAATGTGGCTGATATATCTTTCGACTCCCCTTGGCGCTTCAGCGCCAAGGGAATAAATAAATAAATTAATTCATTCATTAATTCATTCATTCGTTGCGTATTGATACGTATTGTGCAAATTACATACATTTAAAAGTTACCTATATGAATACACAAACTTACCTTTGGCACAAATAGTTTTTTGTATATCGCTGTTGTGTTTCACATGACATATAAAAATAAAAACAGATATGCTTAAATGTATATACTATTCTTTTATTTCTATACTGCTAAACGCAGTTTCAGAACAAAATATTTCTTAACTATATTGCTCATATCATCAGAACTTGTTCCATCTACTAACTTCAATTTTAAATCTAAAATACCGTACACCTGTATTTGCAGAGGGGTCATAAGCCATTCTGACTGAAGTGCTTTTACAGAAGCAAGAAACTTTTCTGAGCATAAATTGTTACGAAACAGAACAATAAAGGTATATTGAACTCTTTGCTAAAACGTCTCACTTCCGGTTAAAATTACAAAACACGTGCATAAAAACACAACAAAAATGTGAAAAACGTAAATTGTCACTTTTTTATATTGCTAAAATGGTTTTCCGGGACCGAAATACTTCATATTTGTATCGTCTACATAACTATAATTTGCTTTTTGTATAACTTCCGGTTTCAATTCTTTAAGACAGACACCTACAGTAACGAGGGAATTAAAAATGAAATCAACATATGTAATTTGTTTCTATCATTTGTATACTGTACAGAAATATGTATGTACTTGTAAACTGTAATAATAGGGGGTTGTTAATTTAAGCTTAGGCTATGATTTATTTCTTTCACTCTTAATTTAATATTGTTTAGTCCTGATTAACCAATATATTCTACTACATGCTATATATTTATATGGTACATATGATATATATAAACAGAAAACTCATCAACTTTCGAATGACAATTTAATCTTTCTATTAATGCAGTTCTGTATAGTGCAAGACAAATGCAATATGACATATCTCATGACATGTTTTTGTCAATACATTCTTAAATTCGCTAGTTTGGTTTGCTTTCACATTGCTTAACGTCCTATCATCAATTCAGGGCATCCGTGAATCGATGTGGTGTATGGTAGGATGTGGTATGTTTATTTTGTGCATTTTTGCGGAAGTATATACTGCTAAAGATACCGAACATAATACCCGAGTGGTAATCTATCTATTCGCCAAATTATCAATCCAGTTTTATTTATGCTTGGAACTTTATCATTACAAAACTTGATTCTTTATGTTTTCTGTCTATTTGTAAAACTGGATATTGTATAATATACTTGTATATTTTTATAAATTATGATAAAAAATGTTACGCATGTAAGATATATTCTCCGTCATATGGATTTCGCATTTATTGGCATATATTCCTCTCTTGCATAAACGATCATGTTTTTACTGTAGCTATAAATTCATAACTAAAAATAATGAGTGTGATGTTCAAGTGATAATATGCAATTATACGTTATTTATATGAATAAGCTCACAAAACCACCACTGACAAAAATATGCTTTGGTAGTCGCTGTTTTATATTAGTTTTGTCTGATTGTTTGTGCTTTAAATCAAAATTTCCATTTCATTGAGGCCGATATGATGACAGGTGTAACCTAAGTCCGGTTTTTCCACGATACCACACCTAAAATATGGTCGTTATGGCGCCCATGAGGTTTAACACATGGCTATGTGGTCAAAGATTAATTATATATAAAAGCGACAGGATGAACGGAATGCTTGAGTATTAAAGTTAACACAGTCAACCTTTTATCAAACCAGAGAGTCAAGCTCCATCTATCCATACATTAATTAATTTATAAATTAATTCATTCATTCTTTCATTCATCCGTTGCGTATTGATACGTACTGTGCAAATTACATTACATGTAAAAGTTACCTATACGAATAAACAAATCCTATTTTTTACGGAGCCCGCGAAGGGACATGGAAATATATTTATTAATCCGTGCACACGGTTTGTGAATCCGTTCGCACGGTTTTATCAATCCGTGCACACGGTTTGTGAATCTGTCCGCACGGTTTGTCAATCCGTTCGCACGGATTACTAAACAATCCCGTACACACGGTTTGTGAATCCGTGCACGTGTTTTTTACTAATCCGTGGACACGGTTTGTCAATCCGTTCGCACGGAATTACTTATCCGTGCACATGGTTTGTGAATCCGTGCACACGGTTTACTAATCCGTGCACACTCGGTTTTGCCAATCCGTCCGCACGGTTTGTCAATCCGTTCGCACGGATTACTAATCCCCTGCACACAGTTTTTTTAATCCGTTCGCATGTTTTACCAATCCTGCACACGGTTTTTGCTAATCCATTGTTTACTAATCCGTGCACATGGTTTGTCAATCCGTTTCGCACGGATTGTGGATCCGTTTGCACGTTTACCAATCCGTGCACACGGTTTGTCAATCCGTTCGCACAGTTTTTGTGAATCCTTGCGCACGGGTTACTTAGCCGTGTACATGGGTGATCCATGCCGTCCACAACGGTTTTTGATCGCGTCCGCACGTTTGATCTATTCCGTGCACACGTGATTTGTGATTCTGGCCGCACGGTGTAAGCATAATCTGGCCGCACGGGTTTGTGAAATCTTCCGCACGTTTGTTCAATCCGTCCCGCAACGGTTTTTACTGAGCCCGTGCCCACTTGTTTGTCTATTTAATTGTGTCTCAGTCCGTGACGTGTACATGTGAAATTTGGAACCTTAGACCTACTTTGCGAAGTCAAATTGAGTATTATAGAGAGAACGGGACGGCAACCATAAGGTAAGGAATATCTACAGTGTTTATTTATGGATAATACATTGAAGACATTGAAACCTGTATCTAGCATGATACCGTTTCTTATGTGCTCTTTGTAATTAATGCCTTTCTGAGATTATGATTTTTTTCAATGTTATAAATAAGAAAGTAAACGACCCTGAGATAAGTACAAGTTAAGCGAATTATGCAATGCTTAGAAGGTTGATATTAAAAACTGTTTAAAGATAGGAGGATCACAGGAGGAGTTTAAAAGTGTTAAAGAGTAATATAAAAAGAATTATACACAAGGCTTGTGTAATATTTGTAACGTCATCGAATAGACATTTTCTACGTTATGGGCCAGTTTGGGTTGACGGCAAGTTCAAAAACAAAAGACACGGTCGGGTCATTACGCGAAAGAGTAGTCCTAATATTATTGTGTATCTCCAAAGGAGTGACGATAGACTGGTGGTTTATTTTTTTAAAACGATACTAAAAGTGTGTGTTAAAGAGAAGATTACAAGTTGGACTGGGTGTCAATGTGTTGCTAATATGGCTGCTTTCTAAAAATCTGACAGTAGAGTAGTTTTAACCCATTATTTAAATGTCCTTTTAAATAATGTCACGCTCGTCTGGGTGATCAAGGATAAGATCAGACAGGGCTATTGTAAGGACCAAGTCTGATCGTGAGATTAAAATTAAGCCAGAGTATAGTGAGGAGAATACCATCGATATGTTTAAAAATCCTGACAACTGTCCCCTCACGCCACAATAGGTTTTCGAACTCAAGAAAGTTGGGAAATAAAAGGACTTCGCGCGACTGTCACTAATCGGACCAAAGACCCAATAAACACTTGACCACTGCTCCCAAAATAAATTTGTTTTCGGTGTAAAACTTCATGTGAAGAAAAAGATGTCATCCGATGCTGTTTGTGTCGTCCTGACGCAGTTGTGAGGTCCAACTAACGCACGATGGATTAGACGAGGCGGGAAGCAGAGACGACCTCCGTTTATGACAGGGGGAACATTGTTATATTGAAAATGGTTGTAGAATGATGCAAAATGATGATAAGGTTGTATAGTGTGAAGAACTTTTTGCAACTCTACAAAATTCATTATCAGTTTAAATTTTTCGTTTTTTTTATATTTCCTATGTTTTTTTTTAAATCAAAAGGTGGTATTCGAATAAAAGGTACATGTGTTGTGGGTTTAATGTCCAAACACGAATTTTTCCAAAAAGGGGGAAATTTTGGTATGGTTGACTTAATAATAAAAAAAACCGACAAAAACATGGATATATACGCTGACTAATGATACACTAATGGATTCACATTATTTTACAAATGATAGTGAATGTATTTATTAGCACTATACATCGATTTGAGTTTTAGCTACTTTTCACATTTTTGAGTTATAATCAGTGTAATGTATGCTGATGATTCTGTACATATGAAAATACTTACATTAGTAATATTTAAATGAGTTGTAACATGGTCCGTCTTCATATAGTGGTGAAATACATGTACAATAATCTAGTATTAAATGGACACAATATATTGTTTGTTTCTTAACATCAACCTGTACATGGATTCGTTCACTTTTAAAATTGTACAGTTGTCCTCGTCCGAACGTTGGAGCTCAAAGGCATCTGCAAATTAATTAGTTTATATACATGTATAACCATTTTCAGTCGTTGTATAGATTTATATAATAAATCGGCTGGAATCATACTCTACATGGTGTACATGTATAATACAAATGTAAGATTTAGACCTTTAAAACGTATTGTGGTAGACACAGGTCATATACAATGTTTTCCAAGTACTCGAGTTCAAGCTCGTAACTTTATAAACAAGTAACTCACCATGTGGAATATATTGACAATGTATTCTAAGACGAACAACAACAACGACTCAGTGTAACCTGTAAAAAGTTCTATAAACTGGTAACTAATTATCAGTATCCCTGTGTTGTGGGAAACTTACGACTGACGTACTGGAAAACCAATCTGGCAACAACACTGTGACGTCTAAAGACGAAATCAAGTTTGGTATAAAAAAAAATGACAAGCTATCACGTGTTCTTTTTTTTTCAATAGCTTCAAGTTTATTTTTATAATATTCTTTGAACTTATTACGGGGCCTATCTGAGCGTTGTAACAAATTTCGAAACATGAGGTGCGAGTACTTTCAAGTAGGAGTGGATAACTTTGGCGAATACAGAGAGGATGTGACGAATACCTTGTGCTCAAAATCCCAACACTGTGTTATTCTTTATATACAGGTTTATATGACTTAGCACAGAAAGGCACAGATATATGTTGTTTTTTTTTAAATATATACATGTACCATACACATCGTTGTGTGCAGCAATGTTTTACAGAATTTGGTAAAACACCATATAGTATTTAGGTACACATTCCTTGTTTTGTGGAATCACATGGGCGTCGGCGTCAGATTTGGTTTTGGTTAGTTAGCCGTTGTAAATGACATTGCTTTCTACATTATTATATGGTAATTATTGCTGTATATGCAAAAACATTTAAAGGGAGAAAATGTAAGATTTTGAGAATTCCATGAACCTCAATTTACTTGCATGGTTCAGCGCAAGAAAAGGATACTCAGTGAGGGGCGGTCATCATCATCGATATAACTCCATGGGTTGCTATCAGAAATGACGTTTTTTACGTTATATTGACCAATCCACGGTCGTCGATTATAAAAACAGTCATATTAACGTTGTGAACCCTGGGAACCCTTATCGAGGATCGCTAGTGATGAAGATTGATAAGTTATCATTGTAGAAATTCTCTATAAGGACGTAAAGGACGTCCTTGACCACAGGGACTTGATGGTCCATATGTACTTAAACTCGTAATATTGGACATACACTGCCCTCCAAAAGTTTTGTTACATATGGATTTTTGTCAAAACTATTTTATACAGAATTTAGACACTTGTAACAGACCTTTTGGATGGCAATGTATATTATATGTTTTAAGGGTCTAGATTAAAATCGGTAAAAATCATACCTCTTTGTACTGTATACAGTTGTATACATAGGGAAGAAAGTTTTGAACTCGCGATCCAGAGGTTTGTGGTAATATGTCAGGACATCTGAACCACTTGGCCACTCTCCTTTAACTAATTCTTAGGCTCCTCTATTGTGCACGCGTTTAGAAATAATATGATAGCTACGCCAACTTTAGAATGAATTATAGGTATTGATATTACATATGTAGCATTCTTGAATAATGACAACATAAAGCGTAGGGCCCCAATCGGTCAGACAACCGAGTAATGTCCCGACAAGCAAGGTAGCCCGAGTTACTAAGACACTGATACCAAACTATAGAGTATGATTTTTACCTATTTTTTTTATCTAGCCTCTAAAACATCTAAAATGGTCTGTGGGCACTCTGGTGTGTCCATGGTTATATAAAGTGTAACTAATTCTCATATCCCTGTGAATCAGGCGTCAGCTGGCATGCTGCCCCTAATTATATAAATTGCCAGTTCGAAACTTGCTTTTCGATGGCTATGGCATAATAAGGCACTACTCATATATCGAAGGTACATGTACATGTACTCAGTTTTCCCCGACTGTCACGTCACATTCTAAGACGTTGTTCGATCTATTTAAAACGATGTCTTATATTCACTTGTATTTACACAAAATTTCAGGATTGCTTTAAATTTAAATACGTCGCATTTCAATTATTTTAAGTTTATCAGTGAAATAAAGTCCCTTCATTGGTCAGGAACTAAGATCATTAATTATTTCTGACAATTATCTGCACTGTACTTAACAGTTTATTAAGCCCGTTGTATCACCGTGGATAATATCTATAGGGGTATTTTAAGCTTGCAGAAACTGTGGGTTGCTAAAAGGATTTAAAGGATTTATCCCAATGTGCATATTCCACATCAAAACTGAAGTTATGATTTTTAATCAAGCGATTCTATGGATATATTTGACGAAATATCGCTTGTCCGATGGCATACATGTACATCCGTCATCCATAACTGTAACAGAAAAAATACAATATTTTGCATAAACTACAGACAGTACACTGTAATACCACATTTTATGTATCCCGAAATCTGGATTTGATTATAAGCCATTATCTTCTAACAATATTGTCTATATTCAGCATTTTATAAGCAGTGATTTAATGAATAAAAAACGTTGTTTAAACTCGGAAGAAAAACGTGACAATTGTACACCTGGTATGTTTTCTCACATCATTTTGATTACATCACCATGTAGTCAGAAGTAGAATACAGCTATTCTCCCAAACAAAATAATGCTAAGAATTGACCGAAAAGGTCAGATAAGAGAAAGTAGCATGTCCTTACCTTATATGACCGTGTAATTCTTAATACTAGCTCCATGTTAACCCTTAGAATTGAATTGAACCCAATGTCCAGTGAAGTGAGTAATCCTACTGTATAGATCTAGTCTAATTATAGACGGATTTGTAAACCGTGCGGACAGATTCACAAACCGTGTGCACGGATTGATAAACCGTGCGAACGGATTGACAAATCGTGTGCACGGATTAGTAAAACCGTGTGCACGGATTCACAAACCGTGTGCACGGATTAGTAATCCGTGCGAACGGATTGGCAAACCGTGCGGACAGATTCACAAAAACCGTTGCACGGATTGGTAAACCGTGCAAACGGATTCACAAACCGTGTGCGAACGGATTGACAAACCGTGTGCACGGATTGTAAACAGTGCAAACGGATTCACAAACCTTGCGAACGGATTGACAAACCATGTGCAAGGATTGGTAAACCGTGCAAACGAATTGACAAATCGTGTGCACGGATTAGTAAACCGTGTGCACGGATTCACAAACCGTGTGCACGGATTAGTAATCCGTGCGAACGGATTGGCAAACCGTGCGGACAGATTCACAAACCGTTTGCACGGATTGATAAACCGTGCAAACGATTTCACAAACCTTGCGAACGGATTGACAAACCATGTTGCAAGGATGTAAACCGTGCAAACGAATTGACAAACCGTGTGCACGGATTAGTAAACCATTGTGCATTGATTCACAAACCGTGTGCACGGATTAATAAAATATATTTCCATGTCCCTTCGCGGGCTCCGTACAAACTCACCTTTGGCACAAATAGTTTTTTTTTTTGTATATCTCGCTGTTGTGTTTCGCATGACTTATAAAAATAAAACAGATATGCTTAAATGTATATACTTCTTTTATTTCTATACTGCTAAACGCGTTTTCTGAACAAAATATTTCTTAACTATATTGCTCATATCATCAGAACTTGTTCCAACTAATAACTTCAATTTTAAATCTAAAAATAACCGTACACCTGTATTTGCAGAGGGGCTTACAAGCCATTCTGACTGACTAAGTGCTTTTACAGAAGCAAGAAACTTTTCTGAGCATAAATTGTTACGAAACAGAACAATAAAGATATATGAACTCTTTGCTAAAACGTCACACTTCCGTTTAAAATTACAAAACACGTGCATAAAACACAACAAAAATGTGAAAAACGTAAATTGTCACTTTTTATATAGCTAAAATGGTTTTTCCGGGACCGAAATACTTCATATTTGTATTGTCTACATAACTATAACTTGCTTTTTGTATAACTTCCGGTTTCAATCCTTTAAGAGAGACACCTACAGTAACGAGCGAATTAAAAAAAAATGAAAGCAACATATGTAATACTTTGTTTCTATCATTTGTATACAGTACAGAGGTGTATGTACTTGTAAACTGTAATAATTGGGGTTGTTAAATTTAAGCTTAGGCTATGATTTATTTCTTTCACTCTTAATTTAATATTGTTTAGAGGCCTGATTAACCAATATATTCTACTACATGCTATATATTTATATATGGTACATATGATTATATATAAACAGAAAAACTCATCAACTTTCGAATGACAATTTAATCTTCTATTAATGCAGTTCTGTATAGTGCAAGACAAATGCAATATGACATATCTCATGACATGTTTGTCAATACATTCTTAAATTCGCTAGTTTGGTTTGCTTTCACATTGCTTAAACGTCCTATCATCAATTCAGGGCATCCGTGAATCGATGTGGTGTATGGTAGGATGTGGTATGTTTATTTTGTGCATTTTTGCGGAAGTATACTGCTAAAGATACCGAACATAATACCCGAGTGGTCATCTATCTATTCGCCAAATTATCAATCCAGTTTTATTTATGCTTGGAACTTATCATTACAAAACTCGATTCTTTAATGTTTTTCTGTCTATTTTGTAAAACTGGATATTGTATAATATACTTGTATATTTTTATAATTATGATAAAAATGTTACGCATGTGAGATATATTCTCGGTCATATGGATTTCGCATTATTGGCATAGATTCCTCTCTTGCATAAACGATCATGTTTTTACTGTAGCTATAAATTCATAACTATATAAATAATGAGTGTGATGTTCAAGTGATAATGCAATTGTACGTTATTTATATGAATAAGCTCACAAAATCACCATTGACAAAAATATGCTTTGGTAGTCGCTGTTTTATATTATTTTGTCTAATTGTTTGTGCTTTAAATCAAAATTTCCATTTCATTGAGGCCGATATGATGACAGGTGTAACCTAAGTCCGGTTTTTTCCACGATACCACACCAAGTCAAATGCAATATTGTCAACTGTTTATTCCTGTATGACATTTCTCATGACATGTTTGTCAATACATTCTTAAATTCGCTAGTTTGGTTTGCTTTCACATTGCTTAAAGTCCTATCATCTATTAAGGGCATCCGTGAATCGATGTGGTGTATGGTAGGATGTGGTAATGTTTGTTTTGTGCATTTTTGCTGAACTCTTTGACCACGGTTTGAGTGCTATCTCACTGGAGACCTGTTTATAAATGAGTGCATCGACATCCTCAAAACTGCACGTTACAGTGAATACAATGCGTTTAAATATTGCAACTACAGCAGACTTATCTTGACACTCATTTCTGTATTATTTGTTTAAAGTCCTGTTAACAGCCAGGGTCATTTTAGGACGTGCCAGGTTTGTTGTGGAGGAAACTCAGGGTGGCCGGAGTACCCAGAGAAAACCGCCGACCACCGGTCAGTACCTGGCAAATGCCCCCACATGGGACTCGAACTCGTGACCCAGAGGTAGAGGGCTTGTGGCAATATATCGTGACATTTTAACCTCTCGGCCATCGCGGCCCTATCTCAGTTCTGTTCAAAAACAATTTCAGACGAAATAGAGCTACCATAACCAAAAACTTCATTAAAATGTAGTCCCTCATGGTAAGGGATAGAGATCATGATTTTTTTCATGCAGACGCTTGAGTTATGACAGTGCCCCAAGCTCTTCAACCATTTGAATGATCGAGATTTGATCAATATCCCCTTTTTTGAAGTTTGAATGTATGAATAATTTTGTTTTTGTTTTAAAAATAACAGATCTAAATATCACATCAACCTTATATATTGCTATTTTATGGTAAATATGTTATTGATTAAACATTGTTATTCCTATTTTAAAACTAAGAGTATTAGGCTATTTTGTAACAGGAGAATCTACAGTGACTGTATGTGGTGATAAAAATGCTCTTTAAAAATTGTGATTCAATTTTTCTTGAAAATCGACCTAATAAAAAACAACTAGGTCACTTTTTAGTCAATTTGTTATAAAAATTGAACTTCACAATTTATTGATCTATTTTCATTTTTGTGAGAATGTTTTAAGTAATTTCTATGCATTTTTTTTTTTTTACCTAATTTCCATCAAAAATTAACAATAAAAATTAATTATGACGAGAAGTAAAGCATTTTTTTCTTGAAAAAAGCATTGATATATATCACATCAATTAAAAAATACATAATATCATAGAACTTTTGTTTAAAAAATTATTTACGTGGCGGATTTAGTGCAGACCAAAATGTGTAATGGCGGAGAGCGAGCGAGTTTTGAACATTTCACACGCATTTCACCACCATGGACTTTTCTGGCATATCAAAGTAAAAGCGACTGATCTAATTTCCATTAGAAATGTTTTTTTCCTATACATGTACAAATTCTAATGCAGTTTTTTCATGCGTAGAAACTACTCAAAAAATGACAAATTTGAATATTTATTTAGAAAAAATGGATGATTCAATTTCTTCGAAACTTTGACAGAAGATGCATAACAACATAATTTTACTTCAAAAAACAAATATAACAAATCCTGAACTACGGGAAAAAATTGGGAATGTGAGACTACCACCTGAAAGCAAAACTATCTGTTTTATATCTTAATATCCTATGCTAGGCAATTTCAATCAGTTAATAAATTGGAGGCATTGTGTGGACTTCAAAAGTAATCAATAATCCAACATGTTAATGAAGTTTACCAACTGATGATGAAACAATCTCTTCTTTTGAGGGTTGACAGCAATTTCATTGGGAACTTTTAGCTGATTTTTTTACGGCTAACTTTACCCCGTTTTAAGGGTGAAATGATTAACAATTTTTAAGATTTAGTTTGTGGGATATATAATTAGATATGACTTGAATTCTCTATCATTCTCATCGGCAAAGACGTGGCCACGTGACGTTCGATATTTAGCATATGAAATGCTGTGTTTCTAAAAATGCGAATATTTTTAAATATTATTGCCAAAACGTTGAGTTCTTTGGGGTAGCGTCCTATGTCAAACGTTATTCTTGTAATTAGCATGCGTTAGAGAAATATTTTGACATATGCCAAAGGAAGTTCATACCCAATATAAAAATATGGACGTTTGAGAATTTTAAATAGTGACCGAGGGCGTACCAGGGCAGATATTATTACACCATATAGGCCTCAATAAAAGTCCATAATAGATAGATATTGAGTATACTGTACATATATAAATATATTACATCAAACAATTAAGACCACACTAATTTCCACGCTTTAACCACAAAATCCGGTCATTTTGCAATTTTTTGCATTCCTGTACCCGCATGTTATGAAATTGTGGTCAGAGATTATTTATATATAAAAAACGATATGATATGTTCAACTATGTCAAGACACGTAATCGCTCCATCCTAAACATCAATTATCCACTCCCCAATTTATCCATCTATTCATTCATCCCCGTTTGTTAATTAATTAAACAAGCTAATTCGTGGAATTGATATCCTTGGCTTTCGTTAATCAAAAGGCCCAAAACTCTGCCAAATAGGGTCCGATGAAAGTGCCGAGTGAACTATTCCGAGCCCTTGGCACATTTAAGTTTGTGACCAAGTTACAAAAAAATCACTTAAAGGGACAGTTCACTCCGGCTAAATCTTTTACTTAAGCATTGATGTCACTATTTTTTAATTTTATCGGGGTATGAAAAAAAATTGTTTGCAAACTGTGTGAATCCGCGTAGCGGATTCTGACAAAAGTTTGCAAACAATTTCTTTTTTTCATACCCCAGATAAAATTAAAAAAATAGTGACATCAATACTTATAATTAATTTTTATACTCTATTTGATAAAATGAAGTATGTTAAATGTAACATTATAGTGGTCTTTCAAGGGATTATTTTTTCCGAATCAATACGCAACGTCAATGTCTCTATTGTGACGTCACGATAACGTCGAGGTTTCGCGCCATTCTCGGATTTTTTTTTTCATAGTGGTATGCAAAAAAAATATTGGCCAATCAAAAGCCAGATTTGGTATGAAAACAAAGAAAAATTAATTAATAAAAACCAAGAAGTAAAATATGGCATAAATGTATTGTTCATAGCATTTCTTATGAAAAATATAACATCAAATATTGACAAATTCCACGTCATTTTTTAGTATTTTGTAATTGATACCGTTGTAATTACAAATCGTTGATCAATACGATTAAGCAGGTACAATATGAACGCTGTACCCATACCCGAGCCAAAAGTCATGCACGTTAAACAAACAAACTACATAATCACACTGAGGAGGTGATAAAATAAATTTTAGGCAAGACAATTCACATAATAAGGTAAAGCGTAAAGGCTTTTTTTATTATTCAACGAGCCATACATCCGCCAAATAGGGTCCTATGAAAATGCCGATTAAACTTTGCCAAAGCCCTGAGAAATTTTAACCATGTTACTAACTTTCAGGAGAAAATTTGGTGATATTTGTTGCTAGAGTTATTAAACGTGAAACTGTCCGAAAATGCCGTTTTTTGTTAATCAAAGGGCCACAACTCCGCAAAATAAGGGTCCGATGAAAGTGCTGAAAGGCACATTTAACCGTGTGACCCAAGTTATTGCACGGAAAGCAAGCGTTACAGACGGACGGAAGGACGGACGGACGGACACACAGACAGACGGGCAGACCCAAATCAATATCCCCCGTTTCGATGAAAGCGGGGGATAATTTGTTTTAGACCGAGTAATATGTCATTTATCAATTCATCTCTATTTCCTCTAACTGATACTTTAACATTACTATAATTTTCTTCACTTTTAAGAGTTATATCATATTGGTATACATGTAATATAGTTTTGTTTCGTAATTGAAACTAACGGCTTATTTATCTTAACTTAGACTTGACTTCATCGATCATAACATTGAAATTAAATGTTAAGCCTAGTGCATCATTTACATATAACAAGACTTGGTATACCTATCAAGAGAAAAAATGAATGGTATATCAACACAACCTAATGTAAAACAAATATCAGTATCTATCCATTCATCCAAAGCATTTCCTCCATTTTGGCGATGGTTACATATCTAAAATAGTATTATTATCAAATTCATTCATCCATCTCCTCAGTGCATCGTCAATCGTTTTGTCCATTTTTCAATCTATTCATCCCGCGGATCACCCATCCATTCGTCCTTCGATTAAATGATCCACTCTTTTATCTATCAATCCATCGAATCTGTCATCCGTCATTTCATCCATCTCTCCGAACGTCCATCCCTAGATGTTCATTCGCTGACCGTCAATTCTTCCTTGATCCATCTAACAATCCATTTTGTCAATCATCCATTCATTTGATCATCTATCTATCTAAACATCGATACAATGTTCGACCTATCTGTGTTTTCAGTCCATCCAAGCACGGAATTTCAATGGGATTATCCCCTGACAAAAAATAACAAGGAAATTATTATTAATGAGAAAAATTGCACGATTACTTTGCAAAACTTCTGTAAAATAACTTTCTTTCGTTGATATACAATTTTGAGATTTCTATTTCAAAATTACATTGTAGTTTGCAGAGTTTACCTTTGGTGGAAAAAGAAAAATGTTATGCAATCCACTTCATTATCAGTAGGGTAGATAATTATTCACAGGAGATGAACTTTTTAAATTCATTTAATCGTGAAATTCGTTTATCTTTAAAAAACATGAACGAAAAAAAGTATGGTTAACAACAATACAGACAGAAATACAGATTTAAACAATATAGAATCTTCATAGTTTAACGTCTGATGAAGAAATGTAGAGGAGAATGGGCTTAACGGATTATTAAGATATCTAAGTTGGGATATTTATTCTGTTTCAATAACGTTAACCATTGTTCTTTTCGAAAGACATTGCGTCCATCAGCAATCAATTGATCCTCATGATTCAATAAGTGGACATTTACAGATTTTTTAAGATCATACGTTACCATCGTTATATACGTAACTTTTGCAATATGTTCATAACAAAAATGTAATCAACAAAAATATATAATATTATACCATATGGATGGATGTGTGGATTAATCGGGGTGTGTGAAAAGGATGAATTGATGGATTGGTTGTATTGATGGATGTTTCAATGGATGGATGGCAATTCAATAGATGCGGATGGATGAATGTACTGATGGATTGACAGATGATCGATCGAGGGATAGGTGGATCGATATTTATATGCAGGGTAGGAAAAATTGATAGATAGACGAATTTGCAGATAAATGGCTTAATAATTGATCGATGAATCATTGATCAATAAAATGATCGAGGTTATTAGTAAGTTTATGGTTTTCTACAAATCTATAATGTATATAATGTTTTGTATCCATGAATGATAGTACTTTTGTACACTCACTGGTACTAATGCATTAAATTATCATTAATGCAGCGGTCATTGTCGGATATTTTATACACAAATCTGACATCATCGACAATGACATTGCATTAAATGTTAAGTCCAGAACATCATTTACATAATCTTCATTTTTGTCTATATTTATAACAATTCATTCTAATATACCTGTTTCGTTTGTTTGGTTTTTTTATGATTTTGCTCATATTAATTCTGAAGATTTTGGGATTATTACAATTATTTGTGAAAAAGGGTTTATTACTGGTACTGTAAAACTTCCCTCTAAACTTATTTTTTGCGGCAATCAAATTTTGTGAACAGGTTTCTCTTCGAATATTATCTTTCGGGAAACAAAAATATAAAAAAAAACTGAAGTGTAAATGCAGTAAATTTTGATCGCAGATAAAAACGTGTCAATCCACTCATCCACCCATCCACCCATCCATCCATCAACCCATCATCAATCCATCTGTCTATCCATCCATCCACCTATCCTCATTCCATAGATCGATCAATTCGTCCATCCACCCATCCATCCACCCATCCTCAATCCATCTATCTATCCACCCATCCACCTATCCTCATTCCATGCAGCCATCATTTCATCCATCTTACAATCTATTTTTGCAATCAATTATCTTATCATCCGTCTATTTTACCCCTACATCGATCCCATATTCGACCAATGTCTCAGTCC